>NW_027314986.1:0-111529 GCF_023375885.2 Dermacentor andersoni
CTTTTGGTAGACGAGATTGAAGTTTTCTGCAAACCACAAGATGTGCATGCATATGGTGCTTTTGGCAAAACGCGCACGTGGATTTCTACCAAACGACGTGCTAAGCATGCCGATGCTGCTCTTTTTAGCACCCGCGCACGGATTCGCGCGAAAACGCGTTTTAAGCATGCACATGCATCTTTTGGTAGACGCGGATGAAGTTTTCTGCAAAACCACAAGATGTGCATGCAAATGGTGCTTTTGGCAGAACGCGCACGTGGATTTCTACCAAACGACGTGCTAAGCATGCCGATGCTGCTCTTTTTAGCACCCGCGCACGGATTTGTGCGAAAACGCGTTTTAAAGCATGCACATGCATCTTTTGGTAGACGAGATTGAAGTTTTCTGCGAAACCACAAGATGTGCATGCAAATGGTGCTTTTCGCAGAACGCGCACGTGGATTTCTACCAAACAACGTGCTAAGCATGCCGATGCTGCTCTTTTTAGCACCCGCGCACGGATTCGTGCGAAAACGCGTTTTAAGCATGCACATGCATCTTTTGGTAGACGAGATTGAAGTTTTCTGCAAAACCACAAAATGTGCATGCAAATGGCGCTTTTCGCAGAACGCGCACGTGGATTTCTACCAAACAACGTGCCAAGCATGCCGATGCTGCTCTTTTTGGCACCCGCGCACGGATTCGTGCGAAAACGCGTTTTAAGCATGCACATGCATCTTTTGGTAGACGAGATTGAAGTTTTCTGCAAAACCACAAGATGTGCATGCAAATGGTGCTTTTGGCAAAACGCGCACGTGGATTTCTACCAAACGACGTGCTAAGCATGCCGATGCTGCTCTTTTTAGCACCCGCGCACGGATTCGCGCGAAAACGCGTTTTAAGCATGCACATGCATCTTTTGGTAGACGCGGATGAAGTTTTCTGCAAAACCACAAGATGTGCATGCAAATGGTGCTTTTGGCAGAACGCGCACGTGGATTTCTACCAAACGACGTGCTAAGCATGCCGATGCTGCTCTTTTTAGCACCCGCGCACGGATTTGTGCGAAAACGCGTTTTAAGCATGCACATGCATCTTTTGGTAGACGAGATTGAAGTTTTCTGCGAAACCACAAGATGTGCATGCAAATGGTGCTTTTCGCAGAACGCGCACGTGGATTTCTACCAAACAACGTGCTAAGCATGCCGATGCTGCTCTTTTTAGCACCCGCGCGCGGATTTGTGCGAAAACGCGTTTTAAGCATGCACATGCATCTTTTGGTAGACGAGATTGAAGTTTTCTGCAAAACCACAAGATGTGCATGCAAATGGTGCTTTTCGAAGACACCCCCCCCGCCCGCACGTGGATTTCTACCAAAGAACGTGCTAAGCATGCCGATGCTGCTCTTTTTAGCACCCGCGCACGGATTCGTGCGAAAACGCGTTTTAAGCATGCACATGCATCTTTGGTAGACGAGATTGAAGTTTTCTGCAAAACCACAAAATGTGCATGCAAATGGTGCTTTTCGCAGAACGCGCACGTGGATTTCTACCAAACAACGTGCCAAGCATGCCGATGCTGCTCTTTTTAGCACCCGCGCACGGATTCGTGCGAAAACGCGTTTTAAGCATGCACATGCATCTGTTGGTAGACGAGATTGAAGTTTTCTGCAAAACCACAAGATGTGCATGCAAATGGTGCTTTTCGCAGAACGCGCACGTGGATTTCTACCAAACAACGTGCTAAGCATGCCGATGCTGCTCTTTTTAGCACCCGCGCACGGATTCGTGCGAAAACGCGTTTTAAGCATGCACATGCATCTTTTGGTAGACGAGATTGAAGTTTTCTGCAAAACCACAAGATGTGCATGCAAATGGTGCTTTTCGCAGAACTCCCACGTGGATTTCTACCAAACGACGTGCTAAGCATGCCGATGCTGCTCTTTTTAGCACCCGCGCGCGGATTTGTGCGAAAACGCGTTTTAAGCATGCACATGCATCTTTTGGTAGACGAGATTGAAGTTTTCTGCAAAACCACAAGATGTGCATGCAAATGGTGCTTTTCGAAGAACGCGCACGTGGGATTTCTACCAAAGAACGTGCTAAGCATGCCGATGCTGCTCTTTTTAGCACCCGCGCACGGATTCGTGCGAAAACGCGTTTTAAGCATGCACATGCATCTTTTGGTAGACGAGATTGAAGTTTTCTGCAAAACCACAAAATATGCATGCAAATGGCGCTTTTCGCAGAACGCGCACGTGGATTTCTACCAAATAACGTGCCAAGCATGCCGATGCTGCTCTTTTTAGCACCCGCGCACGGATTCGTTCGAAAACGCGTTTTAAGCATGCACATGCATCTTTTGGTAGACGAGATTGAAGTTTTCTGCAAAACCACAAGATGTGCATGCATATGGTGCTTTTGGCAAAACGCGCACGTGGATTTCTACCAAACGACGTGCTAAGCATGCCGATGCTGCTCTTTTTAGCACCCGCGCACGGATTCGCGCGAAAACGCGTTTTAAGCATGCACATGCATCTTTTGGTAGACGCGGATGAAGTTTTCTGCAAAACCACAAGATGTGCATGCAAATGGTGCTTTTTGGCAGAACGCGCACGTGGATTTCTACCAAACGACGTGCTAAGCATGCCGATGCTGCTCTTTTTAGCACCCGCGCACGGATTTGTGCGAAAACGCGTTTTAAGCATGCACATGCATCTTTTGGTAGACGAGATTGAAGTTTTCTGCGAAACCACAAGATGTGCATGCAAATGGTGCTTTTCGCAGAACGCGCACGTGGATTTCTACCAAACAACGTGCTAAGCATGCCGATGCTGCTCTTTTTAGCACCCGCGCACGGATTCGTGCGAAAAACGCGTTTTAAGCATGCACATGCATCTTTTGGTAGCCGCGGATGAAGTTTTCTGCAAAACCACAAGATGTGCATGCAAATGGTGCTTTTGGCAGAACGCGCACTTGGATTTCTACCAAACGACGTGCTAAGCATGCCGATGCTGCTCTTTTTAGCACCCGCGCACGGATTCGTGCGAAAACGCGTTTTAAGCATGCACATGCATCTTTTGGCAGACGAGATTGAAGTTTTCTGCAAAACCACAAGATGTGCATGCAAATGGTGCTTTTCGCAGAACGCGCACGTGGATTTCTACCAAACAACGTGCTAAGCATGCCGATGCTGCTCTTTTTAGCACCCGCGCACGGATTCGTGCGAAAACGCGTTTTAAGCATGCACATGCATCTTTTGGTAGACGAGATTGAAGTTTTCTGCAAAACCACAAGATGTGCATGCAAATGGTGCTTTTCGCAGAGCGCGCACGTGGATTTCTACCAAACAACGTGCTCAGCATGCCGATGCTGCTCTTTTTAGCACCCGCGCACGGATTCGTGCGAAAACGCGTTTTAAGCATGCACATGCATCTTTTGGTAGACGAGATTGAAGTTTTCTGCAAAACCACAAGATGTGCATGCAAATGGTGCTTTTGGCAAAACGCGCACGTGGATTTCTACCAAACGACGTGCTAAGCATGCCGATGCTGCTATTTTTAGCACCCGCGCACGGATTCGCGCGAAAACGCGTTTTAAGCATGCACATGCATCTTTTGGTAGACGCGGATGAAGTTTTCTGCAAAACCACAAGATGTGCATGCAAATGGTGCTTTTGGCAGAACGCGCACGTGGATTTCTACCAAACGACGTGCTAAGCAAGCCGATGCTGCTCTTTTTAGCACCCGCGCACGGATTTGTGCGAAAACGCGTTTTAATCATGCACATGCATCTTTTGGTAGACGAGATTGAAGTTTTCTGCGAAACCACAAGATGTGCATGCAAATGGTGCTTTTCGCAGAACGCGCACGTGGATTTCTACCAAACAACGTGCTAAGCATGCCGATGCTGCTCTTTTTAGCACCCGCGCGCGGATTTGTGCGAAAACGCGTTTTAAGCATGCACATGCATCTTTTGGTAGACGAGATTGAAGTTTTCTGCAAAACCACAAGATGTGCATGCAAATGGTGCTTTTCGAAGAACGCGCACGTGGATTTCTACCAAAGAACGTGCTAAGCATGCCGATGCTGCTCTTTTTAGCACCCGCGCACGGATTCGTGCGAAAACGCGTTTTAAGCATGCACATGCATCTTTTGGTAGACGAGATTGAAGTTTTCTGCAAAACCACAAGATGTGCATGCAAATGGTGCTTTTCGCAGAACGCCCACGTGGATTTCTACCAAACGACGTGCTAAGCATGCCGATGCTGCTCTTTTTAGCACCCGCGCGCGGATTTGTGCGAAAACGCGTTTTAAGCATGCACATGCATCTTTTGGTAGACGAGATTGAAGTTTTCTGCAAAACCACAAGATGTGCATGCAAATGGTGCTTTTCGAAGAACGCGCACGTGGATTTCTACCAAAGAACGTGCTAAGCATGCCGATGCTGCTCTTTTTAGCACCCGCGCACGGATTCGTGCGAAAACGCGTTTTAAGCATGCACATGCATCTTTTGGTAGACGAGATTGAAGTTTTCTGCAAAACCACAAAATGTGCATGCAAATGGTGCTTTTCGCAGAACGCGCACGTGGATTTCTACCAAACAACGTGCCAAGCATGCCGATGCTGCTCTTTTTAGCACCCGCGCACGGATTCGTGCGAAAACGCGTTTTAAGCATGCACATGCATCTTTTGGTAGACGAGATTGAAGTTTTCTGCAAAACCACAAGATGTGCATGCAAATGGTGCTTTTGGCAAAACGCGCACGTGGATTTCTACCAAACGACGTGCTAAGCATGCCGATGCTGCTCTTTTTAGCACCCGCGCACGGATTCGCGCGAAAACGCGTTTTAAGCATGCACATGCATCTTTTGGTAGACGCGGATGAAGTTTTCTGCAAAACCACAAGATGTGCATGCAAATGGTGCTTTTGGCAGAACGCGCACGTGGATTTCTACCAAACGACGTGCTAAGCATGCCGATGCTGCTCTTTTTAGCACCCGCGCACGGATTTGTGCGAAAACGCGTTTTAAGCATGCACATGCATCTTTTGGTAGACGAGATTGAAGTTTTCTGCGAAACCACAAGATGTGCATGCAAATGGTGCTTTTCGCAGAACGCGCACGTGGATTTCTACCAAACAACGTGCTAAGCATGCCGATGCTGCTCTTTTTAGCACCCGCGCGCGGATTCGTGCGAAAACGCGTTTTAAGCATGCACATGCATCTTTTGGTAGCCGCGGATGAAGTTTTCTGCAAAACCACAAGATGTGCATGCAAATGGTGCTTTTGGCAGAACGCGCACTTGGATTTCTACCAAACGACGTGCTAAGCATGCCGATGCTGCTCTTTTTAGCACCCGCGCACGGATTCGTGCGAAAACGCGTTTTAAGCATGCACATGCATCTTTTGGTAGACGAGATTGAAGTTTTCTGCAAAACCACAAGATGTGCATGCAAATGGTGCTCTTGGCAGAACGCGCACGTGGATTTCTACCAAACGACGTGCTAAGCATGCCGATGCTGCTCTTTTTAGCACCCGCGCACGGATTTGTGCGAAAACGCGTTTTAAGCATGCACATGCATCTTTTGGTAGACGAGATTGAAGTTTTCTGCAAAACCACAAGATGTGCATGCAAATGGTGCTTTTCGGAGAACGCGCACGTGGATTTCTACCAAACAACGTGCTAAGCATACCGATGCTGCTCTTTTTAGCACCCCCGCACGGATTCGTGCGAAAACGCGTTTTAAGCATGCACATGCATCTTTTGGTAGACGAGATTGAAGTTTTCTGCAAAACCACAAGATGTGCATGCAAATGGTGCTTTTCGCAGAACGCGCACGTGGATTTCTACCAAAGAACGTGCTAAGCATGCCGATGCTGCTCTTTTTAGCACCCGCGCACGGATTCGTGCGAAAACGCGTTTTAAGCATGCACATGCATCTTTTGGTACACGCGGATGAAGTTTTCTGCAAAACCACAAGATGTGCATGCAAATGGTGCTTTTCGCAGAACGCGCACGTGGATTTCTACCAAACAACGTGCTAAGCATGCCGATGCTGCTCTTTTTAGCACCCGCGCACGGATTCGTGCGAAAACGCGTTTTAAGCATGCACATGCATCTTTTGGTAGACGAGATTGAAGTTTTCTGCAAAACCACAAGATGTGCATGCAAATGGTGCTTTTCGCAGAACGCCCACGTGGATTTCTACCAAACAACGTGCTAAGCATGCCGATGCTGCTCTTTTTAGCACCCGCGCACGGATTCGTGCGAAAACGCGTTTTAAGCATGCACATGCATCTTTTGGTACACGCGGATGAAGTTTTCTGCAAAACCACAAGATGTGCATGCAAATGGTGCTTTTCGCAGAACGCCCACGTGGATTTCTACCAAACAACGTGCTAAGCATGCCGATGCTGCTCTTTTTAGCACCCGCGCACGGATTCGTGCGAAAACGCGTTTTAAGCATGCACATGCATCTTTTGGTAGACGAGATTGAAGTTTTCTGCAAAACCACAAGATGTGCATGCAAATGGTGCTTTTCGCAGAACGCGCACGTGGATTTCTACCAAACAACGTGCTAAGCATGCCGATGCTGCTCTTTTTAGCACCCGCGCACGGATTCGTGCGAAAACGCGTTTTAAGCATGCACATGCATCTTTTGGTACACGCGGATGAAGTTTTCTGCAAAACCACAAGATGTGCATGCAAATGGTGCTTTTGGCAGAACGCGCACGTGGATTTCTACCAAACGACGTGCTAAGCATGCCGATGCTGCTCTTTTTAGCACCCGCGCACGGATTCGTGCGAAAACGCGTTTTAAGCATGCACATGCATCTTTTGGTAGACGCGGATGAAGTTTTCTGCAAAACCACAAGATGTGCATGCAAATGGTGCTTTTCGCAGAACGCGCACGTGGATTTCTACCAAACAACGTGCTAAGCATGCCGATGCTGCTCTTTTTAGCACCCGCGCACGGATTCGTGCGAAAACGCGTTTTAAGCATGCACATGCATCTTTTGGTAGACGAGATTGAAGTTTTCTGCAAAACCACAAGATGTGCATGCAAATGGTGCTTTTCGCAGAGCGCGCACGTGGATTTCTACCAAACAACGTGCTCAGCATGCCGATGCTGCTCTTTTTAGCACCCGCGCACGGATTCGTGCGAAAACGCGTTTTAAGCATGCACATGCATCTATTGGTAGACGAGATTGAAGTTTTCTGCAAAACCACAAGATGTGCATGCAAATGGTGCTTTTGGCAAAACGCGCACGTGGATTTCTACCAAACGACGTGCTAAGCATGCCGATGCTGCTCTTTTTAGCACCCGCGCACGGATTCGCGCGAAAACGCGTTTTAAGCATGCACATGCATCTTTTGGTAGACGCGGATGAAGTTTTCTGCAAAACCACAAGATGTGCATGCAAATGGTGCTTTTGGCAGAACGCGCACGTGGATTTCTACCAAACGACGTGCTAAGCATGCCGATGCTGCTCTTTTTAGCACCCGCGCACGGATTTGTGCGAAAACGCGTTTTAAGCATGCACATGCATCTTTTGGTAGACGAGATTGAAGTTTTCTGCGAAACCACAAGATGTGCATGCAAATGGTGCTTTTCGCAGAACGCGCACGTGGATTTCTACCAAACAACGTGCTAAGCATGCCGATGCTGCTCTTTTTAGCACCCGCGCGCGGATTTGTGCGAAAACGCGTTTTAAGCATGCACATGCATCTTTTGGTAGACGAGATTGAAGTTTTCTGCAAAACCACAAGATGTGCATGCAAATGGTGCTTTTCGAAGAACGCGCACGTGGATTTCTACCAAAGAACGTGCTAAGCATGCCGATGCTGCTCTTTTTAGCACCCGCGCACGGATTCGTGCGAAAACGCGTTTTAAGCATGCACATGCATCTTTTGGTAGACGAGATTGAAGTTTTCTGCAAAACCACAAAATGTGCATGCAAATGGTGCTTTTCGCAGAACGCGCACGTGGATTTCTACCAAACAACGTGCCAAGCATGCCGATGCTGCTCTTTTTAGCACCCGCGCACGGATTCGTGCGAAAACGCGTTTTAAGCATGCACATGCATCTTTTGGTAGACGAGATTGAAGTTTTCTGCAAAACCACAAGATGTGCATGCAAATGGTGCTTTTCGCAGAACGCGCACGTGGATTTCTACCAAACAACGTGCTAAGCATGCCGATGCTGCTCTTTTTAGCACCCGCGCACGGATTCGTGCGAAAACGCGTTTTAAGCATGCACATGCATCTTTTGGTAGACGAGATTGAAGTTTTCTGCAAAACCACAAGATGTGCATGCAAATGGTGCTTTTCGCAGAACGCCCACGTGGATTTCTACCAAACGACGTGCTAAGCATGCCGATGCTGCTCTTTTAAGCACCCGCGCGCGGATTTGTGCGAAAACGCGTTTTAAGCATGCACATGCATCTTTTGGTAGACGAGATTGAAGTTTTCTGCAAAACCACAAGATGTGCATGCAAATGGTGCTTTTCGAAGAACGCGCACGTGGATTTCTACCAAAGAACGTGCTAAGCATGCCGATGCTGCTCTTTTTAGCACCCGCGCACGGATTCGTGCGAAAACGCGTTTTAAGCATGCACATGCATCTTTTGGTAGACGAGATTGAAGTTTTCTGCAAAACCACAAAATGTGCATGCAAATGGCGCTTTTCGCAGAACGCGCACGTGGATTTCTACCAAACAACGTGCCAAGCATGCCGATGCTGCTCTTTTTAGCACCCGCGCACGGATTCGTGCGAAAACGCGTTTTAAGCATGCACATGCATCTTTTGGTAGACGAGATTGAAGTTTTCTGCAAAACCACAAGATGTGCATGCAAATGGTGCTTTTGGCAAAACGCGCACGTGGATTTCTACCAAACGACGTGCTAAGCATGCCGATGCTGCTCTTTTTAGCACCCGCGCACGGATTCGCGCGAAAACGCGTTTTAAGCATGCACATGCATCTTTTGGTAGACGAGATTGAAGTTTTCTGCAAAACCACAAGATGTGCATGCAAATGGTGCTTTTCGAAGAACGCGCACGTGGATTTCTACCAAAGAACGTGCTAAGCATGCCGATGCTGCTCTTTTTAGCACCCGCGCACGGATTCGTGCGAAAACGCGTTTTAAGCATGCACATGCATCTTTTGGTAGACGAGATTGAAGTTTTCTGCAAAACCACAAAATGTGCATGCAAATGGTGCTTTTCGCAGAACGCGCACGTGGATTTCTACCAAACAACGTGCCAAGCATGCCGATGCTGCTCTTTTTAGCACCCGCGCACGGATTCGTGCGAAAACGCGTTTTAAACATGCACATGCATCTTTTGGTAGACGAGATTGAAGTTTTCTGCAAAACCACAAGATGTGCATGCAAATGGTGCTTTTCGCAGAACGCGCACGTGGATTTCTACCAAACAACGTGCTAAGCATGCCGATGCTGCTCTTTTTAGCACCCGCGCACGGATTCGTGCGAAAACGCGTTTTAAGCATGCACATGCATCTTTTGGTAGACGAGATTGAAGTTTTCTGCAAAACCACAAGATGTGCATGCAAATGGTGCTTTTCGCAGAACGCCCACGTGGATTTCTACCAAACGACGTGCTAAGCATGCCGATGCTGCTCTTTTAAGCACCCGCGCGCGGATTTGTGCGAAAACGCGTTTTAAGCATGCACATGCATCTTTTGGTAGACGAGATTGAAGTTTTCTGCAAAACCACAAGATGTGCATGCAAATGGTGCTTTTCGAAGAACGCGCACGTGGATTTCTACCAAAGAACGTGCTAAGCATGCCGATGCTGCTCTTTTTAGCACCCGCGCACGGATTCGTGCGAAAACGCGTTTTAAGCATGCACATGCATCTTTTGGTAGACGAGATTGAAGTTTTCTGCAAAACCACAAAATGTGCATGCAAATGGCGCTTTTCGCAGAACGCGCACGTGGATTTCTACCAAACAACGTGCCAAGCATGCCGATGCTGCTCTTTTTAGCACCCGCGCACGGATTCGTGCGAAAACGCGTTTTAAGCATGCACATGCATCTTTTGGTAGACGAGATTGAAGTTTTCTGCAAAACCACAAGATGTGCATGCAAATGGTGCTTTTGGCAAAACGCGCACGTGGATTTCTACCAAACGACGTGCTAAGCATGCCGATGCTGCTCTTTTTAGCACCCGCGCACGGATTCGCGCGAAAACGCGTTTTAAGCATGCACATGCATCTTTTGGTAGACGCGGATGAAGTTTTCTGCAAAACCACAAGATGTGCATGCAAATGGTGCTTTTGGCAGAACGCGCACGTGGATTTCTACCAAACGACGTGCTAAGCATGCCGATGCTGCTCTTTTTAGCACCCGCGCACGGATTTGTGCGAAAACGCGTTTTAAGCATGCACATGCATCTTTTGGTAGACGAGATTGAAGTTTTCTGCAAAACCACAAGATGTGCATGCAAATGGTGCTTTTCGCAGAACGCCCACGTGGATTTCTACCAAACGACGTGCTAAGCATGCCGATGCTGCTCTTTTTAGCACCCGCGCGCGGATTTGTGCGAAAACGCGTTTTAAGCATGCACATGCATCTTTTGGTAGACGAGATTGAAGTTTTCTGCAAAACCACAAGATGTGCATGCAAATGGTGCTTTTCGAAGAACGCGCACGTGGATTTCTACCAAAGAACGTGCTAAGCATGCCGATGCTGCTCTTTTTAGCACCCGCGCACGGATTCGTGCGAAAACGCGTTTTAAGCATGCACATGCATCTTTTGGTAGACGAGATTGAAGTTTTCTGCAAAACCACAAAATGTGCATGCAAATGGCGCTTTTCGCAGAACGCGCACGTGGATTTCTACCAAACAACGTGCCAAGCATGCCGATGCTGCTCTTTTTAGCACCCGCGCACGGATTCGTGCGAAAACGCGTTTTAAGCATGCACATGCATCTTTTGGTAGACGAGATTGAAGTTTTCTGCAAAACCACAAGATGTGCATGCAAATGGTGCTTTTGGCAAAACGCGCACGTGGATTTCTACCAAACGACGTGCTAAGCATGCCGATGCTGCTCTTTTTAGCACCCGCGCACGGATTCGCGCGAAAACGCGTTTTAAGCATGCACATGCATCTTTTGGTAGACGCGGATGAAGTTTTCTGCAAAACCACAAGATGTGCATGCAAATGGTGCTTTTGGCAGAACGCGCACGTGGATTTCTACCAAACGACGTGCTAAGCATGCCGATGCTGCTCTTTTTAGCACCCGCGCACGGATTTGTGCGAAAACGCGTTTTAAGCATGCACATGCATCTTTTGGTAGACGAGATTGAAGTTTTCTGCGAAACCACAAGATGTGCATGCAAATGGTGCTTTTCGCAGAACGCGCACGTGGATTTCTACCAAACAACGTGCTAAGCATGCCGATGCTGCTCTTTTTAGCACCCGCGCACGGATTCGTGCGAAAACGCGTTTTAAGCATGCACATGCATCTTTTGGTAGCCGCGGATGAAGTTTTCTGCAAAACCACAAGATGTGCATGCAAATGGTGCTTTTCGCAGAACGCGCACGTGGATTTCTACCAAACAACGTGCTAAGCATGCCGATGCTGCTCTTTTTAGCACCCGCGCACGGATTCGTGCGAAAACGCGTTTTAAGCATGCACATGCATCTTTTGGTAGACGAGATTGAAGTTTTCTGCAAAACCACAAGATGTGCATGCAAATGGTGCTTTTCGCAGAACGCCCACGTGGATTTCTACCAAACGACGTGCTAAGCATGCCGATGCTGCTCTTTTTAGCACCCGCGCGCGGATTTGTGCGAAAACGCGTTTTAAGCATGCACATGCATCTTTTGGTAGACGAGATTGAAGTTTTCTGCAAAACCACAAGATGTGCATGCAAATGGTGCTTTTCGAAGAACGCGCACGTGGATTTCTACCAAAGAACGTGCTAAGCATGCCGATGCTGCTCTTTTTAGCACCCGCGCACGGATTCGTGCGAAAACGCGTTTTAAGCATGCACATGCATCTTTTGGTAGACGAGATTGAAGTTTTCTGCAAAACCACAAAATGTGCATGCAAATGGCGCTTTTCGCAGAACGCGCACGTGGATTTCTACCAAACAACGTGCCAAGCATGCCGATGCTGCTCTTTTTAGCACCCGCGCACGGATTCGTGCGAAAACGCGTTTTAAGCATGCACATGCATCTTTTGGTAGACGAGATTGAAGTTTTCTGCAAAACCACAAGATGTGCATGCAAATGGTGCTTTTGGCAAAACGCGCACGTGGATTTCTACCAAACGACGTGCTAAGCATGCCGATGCTGCTCTTTTTAGCACCCGCGCACGGATTCGCGCGAAAACGCGTTTTAAGCATGCACATGCATCTTTTGGTAGACGCGGATGAAGTTTTCTGCAAAACCACAAGATGTGCATGCAAATGGTGCTTTTGGCAGAACGCGCACGTGGATTTCTACCAAACGACGTGCTAAGCATGCCGATGCTGCTCTTTTTAGCACCCGCGCACGGATTTGTGCGAAAACGCGTTTTAAGCATGCACATGCATCTTTTGGTAGACGAGATTGAAGTTTTCTGCGAAACCACAAGATGTGCATGCAAATGGTGCTTTTCGCAGAACGCGCACGTGGATTTCTACCAAACAACGTGCTAAGCATGCCGATGCTGCTCTTTTTAGCACCCGCGCGCGGATTTGTGCGAAAACGCGTTTTAAGCATGCACATGCATCTTTTGGTAGACGAGATTGAAGTTTTCTGCAAAACCACAAGATGTGCATGCAAATGGTGCTTTTCGAAGAACGCGCACGTGGATTTCTACCAAAGAACGTGCTAAGCATGCCGATGCTGCTCTTTTTAGCACCCGCGCACGGATTCGTGCGAAAACGCGTTTTAAGCATGCACATGCATCTTTTGGTAGACGAGATTGAAGTTTTCTGCAAAACCACAAAATGTGCATGCAAATGGTGCTTTTCGCAGAACGCGCACGTGGATTTCTACCAAACAACGTGCCAAGCATGCCGATGCTGCTCTTTTTAGCACCCGCGCACGGATTCGTGCGAAAACGCGTTTTAAGCATGCACATGCATCTGTTGGTAGACGAGATTGAAGTTTTCTGCAAAACCACAAGATGTGCATGCAAATGGTGCTTTTCGCAGAACGCGCACGTGGATTTCTACCAAACAACGTGCTAAGCATGCCGATGCTGCTCTTTTTAGCACCCGCGCACGGATTCGTGCGAAAACGCGTTTTAAGCATGCACATGCATCTTTTGGTAGACGAGATTGAAGTTTTCTGCAAAACCACAAGATGTGCATGCAAATGGTGCTTTTCGCAGAACTCCCACGTGGATTTCTACCAAACGACGTGCTAAGCATGCCGATGCTGCTCTTTTTAGCACCCGCGCGCGGATTTGTGCGAAAACGCGTTTTAAGCATGCACATGCATCTTTTGGTAGACGAGATTGAAGTTTTCTGCAAAACCACAAGATGTGCATGCAAATGGTGCTTTTCGAAGAACGCGCACGTGGATTTCTACCAAAGAACGTGCTAAGCATGCCGATGCTGCTCTTTTTAGCACCCGCGCACGGATTCGTGCGAAAACGCGTTTTAAGCATGCACATGCATCTTTTGGTAGACGAGATTGAAGTTTTCTGCAAAACCACAAAATATGCATGCAAATGGCGCTTTTCGCAGAACGCGCACGTGGATTTCTACCAAATAACGTGCCAAGCATGCCGATGCTGCTCTTTTTAGCACCCGCGCACGGATTCGTTCGAAAACGCGTTTTAAGCATGCACATGCATCTTTTGGTAGACGAGATTGAAGTTTTCTGCAAAACCACAAGATGTGCATGCATATGGTGCTTTTGGCAAAACGCGCACGTGGATTTCTACCAAACGACGTGCTAAGCATGCCGATGCTGCTCTTTTTAGCACCCGCGCACGGATTCGCGCGAAAACGCGTTTTAAGCATGCACATGCATCTTTTGGTAGACGCGGATGAAGTTTTCTGCAAAACCACAAGATGTGCATGCAAATGGTGCTTTTGGCAGAACGCGCACGTGGATTTCTACCAAACGACGTGCTAAGCATGCCGATGCTGCTCTTTTTAGCACCCGCGCACGGATTTGTGCGAAAACGCGTTTTAAGCATGCACATGCATCTTTTGGTAGACGAGATTGAAGTTTTCTGCGAAACCACAAGATGTGCATGCAAATGGTGCTTTTCGCAGAACGCGCACGTGGATTTCTACCAAACAACGTGCTAAGCATGCCGATGCTGCTCTTTTTAGCACCCGCGCACGGATTCGTGCGAAAACGCGTTTTAAGCATGCACATGCATCTTTTGGTAGCCGCGGATGAAGTTTTCTGCAAAACCACAAGATGTGCATGCAAATGGTGCTTTTGGCAGAACGCGCACTTGGATTTCTACCAAACGACGTGCTAAGCATGCCGATGCTGCTCTTTTTAGCACCCGCGCACGGATTCGTGCGAAAACGCGTTTTAAGCATGCACATGCATCTTTTGGCAGACGAGATTGAAGTTTTCTGCAAAACCACAAGATGTGCATGCAAATGGTGCTTTTCGCAGAACGCGCACGTGGATTTCTACCAAACAACGTGCTAAGCATGCCGATGCTGCTCTTTTTAGCACCCGCGCACGGATTCGTGCGAAAACGCGTTTTAAGCATGCACATGCATCTTTTGGTAGACGAGATTGAAGTTTTCTGCAAAACCACAAGATGTGCATGCAAATGGTGCTTTTCGCAGAGCGCGCACGTGGATTTCTACCAAACAACGTGCTCAGCATGCCGATGCTGCTCTTTTTAGCACCCGCGCACGGATTCGTGCGAAAACGCGTTTTAAGCATGCACATGCATCTTTTGGTAGACGAGATTGAAGTTTTCTGCAAAACCACAAGATGTGCATGCAAATGGTGCTTTTGGCAAAACGCGCACGTGGATTTCTACCAAACGACGTGCTAAGCATGCCGATGCTGCTATTTTTAGCACCCGCGCACGGATTCGCGCGAAAACGCGTTTTAAGCATGCACATGCATCTTTTGGTAGACGCGGATGAAGTTTTCTGCAAAACCACAAGATGTGCATGCAAATGGTGCTTTTGGCAGAACGCGCACGTGGATTTCTACCAAACGACGTGCTAAGCATGCCGATGCTGCTCTTTTTAGCACCCGCGCACGGATTTGTGCGAAAACGCGTTTTAAGCATGCACATGCATCTTTTGGTAGACGAGATTGAAGTTTTCTGCGAAACCACAAGATGTGCATGCAAATGGTGCTTTTCGCAGAACGCGCACGTGGATTTCTACCAAACAACGTGCTAAGCATGCCGATGCTGCTCTTTTTAGCACCCGCGCGCGGATTTGTGCGAAAACGCGTTTTAAGCATGCACATGCATCTTTTGGTAGACGAGATTGAAGTTTTCTGCAAAACCACAAGATGTGCATGCAAATGGTGCTTTTCGAAGAACGCGCACGTGGATTTCTACCAAAGAACGTGCTAAGCATGCCGATGCTGCTCTTTTTAGCACCCGCGCACGGATTCGTGCGAAAACGCGTTTTAAGCATGCACATGCATCTTTTGGTAGACGAGATTGAAGTTTTCTGCAAAACCACAAGATGTGCATGCAAATGGTGCTTTTCGCAGAACGCGCACGTGGATTTCTACCAAAGAACGTGCTAAGCATGCCGATGCTGCTCTTTTTAGCACCCGCGCACGGATTCGTGCGAAAACGCGTTTTAAGCATGCACATGCATTTTTGGTAGACGAGATTGAAGTTTTCTGCAAAACCACAAGTTGTGCATGCAAATGGTGCTTTTCGCAGAACGCGCACGTGGATTTCTACCAAACAACGTGCTAAGCATGCCAATGCTGCTCTTTTTAGCACCCGCGCACGGATTCGTGCGAAAACGCGTTTTAAGCATGCACATGCATCTTTTGGTAGACGAGATTGAAGTTTTCTGCAAAAGCACAAGATGTGCATGCAAATGGTGCTTTTCGCAGAACGCGCACGTGGATTTCTACCAAACAACGTGCTAAGCATGCCGATGCTGCTCTTTTTAGCACCCGCGCACGGATTCGTGCGAAAACGCGTTTTAAGCATGCACATGCATCTTTTGGTAGACGAGATTGAAGTTTTCTGCAAAACCACAAGATGTGCATGCAAATGGTGCTTTTCGCAGAACGCGCACGTGGATTTCTACCAAACAACGTGCTAAGCATGCCGATGCTGCTCTTTTTAGCACCCGCGCACGGATTCGTGCGAAAACGCGTTTTAAGCATGCACATGCATCTTTTGATAGACGAGATTGAAGTTTTCTGCAAAACCACAAGATGTGCATGCAAATGGTGCTTTTCGCAGAACGCGCACGTGGATTTCTACCAAACAACGTGCTAAGCATGCCGATGCTGCTCTTTTTAGCACCTGCGCACGGATTCGTGCGAAAACGCGTTTTAAGCATGCACATGCATCTTTTGGTAGACGAGATTGAAGTTTTCTGCAAAACCACAAGATGTGCATGCAAATGGTGCTTTTCGCAGAACGCGCACGTGGATTTCTACCAAACAACGTGCTAAGCATGCCGATGCTGCTCTTTTTAGCACCCGCGCACGGATTCGTGCGAAAACGCGTTTTAAGCATGCACATGCATCTTTTGGTAGACGAGATTGAAGTTTTCTGCAAAACCACAAGATGTGCATGCAAATGGTGCTTTTCGCAGAACGCGCACGTGGATTTCTACCAAACAACGTGCTAAGCATGCCGATGCTGCTCTTTTTAGCACCCGCGCACGGATTCGTGCGAAAACGCGTTTTAAGCATGCACATGCATCTTTTGGTAGACGAGATTGAAGTTTTCTGCAAAACCACAAGATGTGCATGCAAATGGTGCTTTTCGCAGAACGCGCACGTGGATTTCCACCAAACAACGTGCTAAGCATGCCGATGCTGCTCTTTTTAGCACCCGCGCCCGGATTCGTGCGAAAACGCGTTTTAAGCATGCACATGCATCTTTTGGTAGACGAGATTGAAGTTTTCTGCAAAACCACAAGATGTGCATGCAAATGGTGCTTTTCGCAGAACGCGCACGTGGATTTCTACCAAACAACGTGCTAAGCATGCCGATGCTGCTCTTTTTAGCACCCGCGCACGGATTCGTGCGAAAACGCGTTTTAAGCATGCACATGCATCTTTTGATAGACGAGATTGAAGTTTTCTGCAAAACCACAAGATGTGCATGCAAATGGTGCTTTTCGCAGAACGCGCACGTGGATTTCTACCAAACAACGTGCTAAGCATGCCGATGCTGCTCTTTTTAGCACCTGCGCACGGATTCGTGCGAAAACGCGTTTTAAGCATGCACATGCATCTTTTGGTAGACGAGATTGAAGTTTTCTGCAAAACCACAAGATGTGCATGCAAATGGTGCTTTTCGCAGAACGCGCACGTGGATTTCTACCAAACAACGTGCTAAGCATGCCGATGCTGCTCTTTTTAGCACCCGCGCATGGATTCGTGCGAAAACGCGTTTTAAGCATGCACATGCATCTTTTGGTAGACGAGATTGAAGTTTTCTGCAAAACCACAAGATGTGCATGCAAATGGTGCTTTTCGCAGAACGCGCACGTGGATTTCTACCAAACAACGTGCTAAGCATGCCGATGCTGCTCTTTTTAGCACCCGCGCACGGATTCGTGCGAAAACGCGTTTTAAGCATGCACATGCATCTTTTGGTAGACGAGATTGAAGTTTTCTGCAAAACCACAAGATGTGCATGCAAATGGTGCTTTTCGCAGAACGCGCACGTGGATTTCCACCAAACAACGTGCTAAGCATGCCGATGCTGCTCTTTTTAGCACCCGCGCCCGGATTCGTGCGAAAACGCGTTTTAAGCATGCACATGCATCTTTTGGTAGACGAGATTGAAGTTTTCTGCAAAACCACAAGATGTGCATGCAAATGGTGCTTTTCGCAGAACGCGCACGTGGATTTCTACCAAACAACGTGCTAAGCATGCCGATGCTGCTCTTTTTAGCACCCGCGCACGGATTCGTGCGAAAACGCGTTTTAAGCATGCACATGCATCTTTTGGTAGACGAGATTGAAGTTTTCTGCAAAACCACAAGATGTGCATGCAAATGGTGCTTTTCGCAGAACGCCCACGTGGATTTCTACCAAACAACGTGCTAAGCATGCCGATGCTGCTCTTTTTAGCACCCGCGCACGGATTTGTGCGAAAACGCGTTTTAAGCATGCACATGCATCTTTTGGTAGACGAGATTGAAGTTTTCTGCAAAACCACAAGTTGTGCATGCAAATGGTGCTTTCCGCAGAACGCGCACGTGGATTTCTACCAAACAACGTGCTAAGCATGCCGATGCTGCTCTTTTTAGCACCCGCGCACGGATTCGTGCGAAAACGCGTTTTAAGCATGCACATGCATCTTTTGGTAGACGAGATTGAAGTTTTCTGCAAAAGCACAAGATGTGCATGCAAATGGTGCTTTTCGCAGAACGCGCACGTGGATTTCTACCAAACAACGTGCTAAGCATGCCGATGCTGCTCTTTTTAGCACCCGCGCACGGATTCGTGCGAAAACGCGTTTTAAGCATGCACATGCATCTTTTGGTAGACGAGATTGAAGTTTTCTGCAAAACCACAATATGTGCATGCAAATGGTGCTTTTCGCAGAACGCGCACGTGGATTTCTACCAAACAACGTGCTAAGCATGCCGATGCTGCTCTTTTTAGCACCCGCGCACGGATTCGTGCGAAAACGCGTTTTAAGCATGCACATGCATCTTTTGGTAGACGAGATTGAAGTTTTCTGCAAAACCACAAGATGTGCAAGCAAATGGTGCTTTTGGCAGAACGCGCACGTGGATTTCTACCAAACGACGTGCTAAGCATGCCGATGCTGCTATTTTTAGCACCCGCGCACGGATTCGCGCGAAAACGCGTTTTAAGCATGCACATGCATCTTTTGGTAGACGCGGATGAAGTTTTCTGCAAAACCACAAGATGTGCATGCAAATGGTGCTTTTGGCAGAACGCGCACGTGGATTTCTACCAAACGACGTGCTAAGCATGCCGATGCTGCTCTTTTTAGCACCCGCGCACGGATTTGTGCGAAAACGCGTTTTAAGCATGCACATGCATCTTTTGGTAGACGAGATTGAAGTTTTCTGCAAAACCACAAGATGTGCATGCAAATGGTGCTTTTCGCAGAACGCGCACGTGGATTTCTACCAAACAACGTGCTAAGCATGCCGATGCTGCTCTTTTTAGCACCCGCGCACGGATTCGTGCGAAAACGCGTTTTAAGCATGCACATGCATCTTTTGGTAGACGAGATTGAAGTTTTCTGCAAAACCACAAGATGTGCATGCAAATGGTGCTTTTCGCAGAACGCCCACGTGGATTTCTACCAAACAACGTGCTAAGCATGCCGATGCTGCTCTTTTTAGCACCCGCGCACGGATTTGTGCGAAAACGCGTTTTAAGCATGCACATGCATCTTTTGGTAGACGAGATTGAAGTTTTCTGCAAAACCACAAGTTGTGCATGCAAATGGTGCTTTCCGCAGAACGCGCACGTGGATTTCTACCAAACAACGTGCTAAGCATGCCGATGCTGCTCTTTTTAGCACCCGCGCACGGATTCGTGCGAAAACGCGTTTTAAGCATGCACATGCATCTTTTGGTAGACGAGATTGAAGTTTTCTGCAAAAGCACAAGATGTGCATGCAAATGGTGCTTTTCGCAGAACGCCCACGTGGATTTCTACCAAACAACGTGCTAAGCATGCCGATGCTGCTCTTTTTAGCACCCGCGCACGGATTTGTGCGAAAACGCGTTTTAAGCATGCACATGCATCTTTTGGTAGACGAGATTGAAGTTTTCTGCAAAACCACAAGTTGTGCATGCAAATGGTGCTTTCCGCAGAACGCGCACGTGGATTTCTACCAAACAACGTGCTAAGCATGCCGATGCTGCTCTTTTTAGCACCCGCGCACGGATTCGTGCGAAAACGCGTTTTAAGCATGCACATGCATCTTTTGGTAGACGAGATTGAAGTTTTCTGCAAAAGCACAAGATGTGCATGCAAATGGTGCTTTTCGCAGAACGCGCACGTGGATTTCTACCAAACAACGTGCTAAGCATGCCGATGCTGCTCTTTTTAGCACCCGCGCACGGATTCGTGCGAAAACGCGTTTGAAGCATGCACATGCATCTTTTGGTAGACGCGGATGAAGTTTTCTGCAAAACCACAAGATGTGCATGCAAATGGTGCTTTTCGCAGAACGCGCACGTGGATTTCTACCAAACAACGTGCTAAGCATGCCGATGCTGCTCTTTTTAGCACCCGCGCACGGATTCGTGCGAAAACGCGTTTTAAGCATGCACATGCATCTTTTGATAGACGAGATTGAAGTTTTCTGCAAAACCACAAGATGTGCATGCAAATGGTGCTTTTCGCAGAACGCGCACGTGGATTTCTACCAAACAACGTGCTAAGCATGCCGATGCTGCTCTTTTTAGCACCTGCGCACGGATTCGTGCGAAAACGCGTTTTAAGCATGCACATGCATCTTTTGGTAGACGAGATTGAAGTTTTCTGCAAAACCACAAGATGTGCATGCAAATGGTGCTTTTCGCAGAACGCGCACGTGGATTTCTACCAAACAACGTGCTAAGCATGCCGATGCTGCTCTTTTTAGCACCCGCGCACGGATTCGTGCGAAAACGCGTTTTAAGCATGCACATGCATCTTTTGGTAGACGAGATTGAAGTTTTCTGCAAAACCACAAGATGTGCATGCAAATGGTGCTTTTCGCAGAACGCGCACGTGGATTTCTACCAAACAACGTGCTAAGCATGCCGATGCTGCTCTTTTGAGCACCCGCGCACGGATTCGTGCGAAAACGCGTTTTAAGCATGCACATGCATCTTTTGGTAGACGAGATTGAAGTTTTCTGCAAAACCACAAGATGTGCATGCAAATGGTGCTTTTCGCAGAACGCGCACGTGGATTTCCACCAAACAACGTGCTAAGCATGCCGATGCTGCTCTTTTTAGCACCCGCGCCCGGATTCGTGCGAAAACGCGTTTTAAGCATGCACATGCATCTTTTGGTAGACGAGATTGAAGTTTCCTGCAAAACCACAAGATGTGCATGCAAATGGTGCTTTTCGCAGAACGCGCACGTGGATTTCTACCAAACAACGTGCTAAGCATGCCGATGCTGCTCTTTTTAGCACCTGCGCACGGATTCGTGCGAAAACGCGTTTTAAGCATGCACATGCATCTTTTGGTAGACGAGATTGAAGTTTTCTGCAAAACCACAAGATGTGCATGCAAATGGTGCTTTTCGCAGAACGCGCACGTGGATTTCTACCAAACAACGTGCTAAGCATGCCGATGCTGCTCTTTTTAGCACCCGCGCACGGATTCGTGCGAAAACGCGTTTTAAGCATGCACATGCATCTTTTGGTAGACGAGATTGAAGTTTTCTGCAAAACCACAAGATGTGCATGCAAATGGTGCTTTTCGCAGAACGCGCACGTGGATTTCTACCAAACAACGTGCTAAGCATGCCGATGCTGCTCTTTTTAGCACCCGCGCACGGATTCGTGCGAAAACGCGTTTTAAGCATGCACATGCATCTTTTGGTAGACGAGATTGAAGTTTTCTGCAAAACCACAAGATGTGCATGCAAATGGTGCTTTTCGCAGAACGCGCACGTGGATTTCCACCAAACAACGTGCTAAGCATGCCGATGCTGCTCTTTTTAGCACCCGCGCCCGGATTCGTGCGAAAACGCGTTTTAAGCATGCACATGCATCTTTTGGTAGACGAGATTGAAGTTTTCTGCAAAACCACAAGATGTGCATGCAAATGGTGCTTTTCGCAGAACGCGCACGTGGATTTCTACCAAACAACGTGCTAAGCATGCCGATGCTGCTCTTTTTAGCACCCGCGCACGGATTCGTGCGAAAACGCGTTTTAAGCATGCACATGCATCTTTTGGTAGACGAGATTGAAGTTTTCTGCAAAACCACAAGATGTGCATGCAAATGGTGCTTTTCGCAGAACGCCCACGTGGATTTCTACCAAACAACGTGCTAAGCATGCCGATGCTGCTCTTTTTAGCACCCGCGCACGGATTTGTGCGAAAACGCGTTTTAAGCATGCACATGCATCTTTTGGTAGACGAGATTGAAGTTTTCTGCAAAACCACAAGTTGTGCATGCAAATGGTGCTTTCCGCAGAACGCGCACGTGGATTTCTACCAAACAACGTGCTAAGCATGCCGATGCTGCTCTTTTTAGCACCCGCGCACGGATTCGTGCGAAAACGCGTTTTAAGCATGCACATGCATCTTTTGGTAGACGAGATTGAAGTTTTCTGCAAAAGCACAAGATGTGCATGCAAATGGTGCTTTTCGCAGAACGCGCACGTGGATTTCTACCAAACAACGTGCTAAGCATGCCGATGCTGCTCTTTTTAGCACCCGCGCACGGATTCGTGCGAAAACGCGTTTTAAGCATGCACATGCATCTTTTGGTAGACGAGATTGAAGTTTTCTGCAAAACCACAATATGTGCATGCAAATGGTGCTTTTCGCAGAACGCGCACGTGGATTTCTACCAAACAACGTGCTAAGCATGCCGATGCTGCTCTTTTTAGCACCCGCGCACGGATTCGTGCGAAAACGCGTTTTAAGCATGCACATGCATCTTTTGGTAGACGAGATTGAAGTTTTCTGCAAAACCACAAGATGTGCAAGCAAATGGTGCTTTTGGCAGAACGCGCACGTGGATTTCTACCAAACGACGTGCTAAGCATGCCGATGCTGCTATTTTTAGCACCCGCGCACGGATTCGCGCGAAAACGCGTTTTAAGCATGCACATGCATCTTTTGGTAGACGCGGATGAAGTTTTCTGCAAAACCACAAGATGTGCATGCAAATGGTGCTTTTGGCAGAACGCGCACGTGGATTTCTACCAAACGACGTGCTAAGCATGCCGATGCTGCTCTTTTTAGCACCCGCGCACGGATTTGTGCGAAAACGCGTTTTAAGCATGCACATGCATCTTTTGGTAGACGAGATTGAAGTTTTCTGCAAAACCACAAGATGTGCATGCAAATGGTGCTTTTCGCAGAACGCGCACGTGGATTTCTACCAAACAACGTGCTAAGCATGCCGATGCTGCTCTTTTTAGCACCCGCGCACGGATTCGTGCGAAAACGCGTTTTAAGCATGCACATGCATCTTTTGGTAGACGCGGATGAAGTTTTCTGCAAAACCACAAGATGTGCATGCAAATGGTGCTTTTGGCAGAACGCGCACGTGGATTTCTACCAAACAACGTGCTAAGCATGCCGATGCTGCTCTTTTTAGCACCCGCGCACGGTTCGTGCGAAAACGCGTTTTAAGCATGCACATGCATCTTTTGGTAGACGAGATTGAAGTTTTCTGCAAAACCACAAGATGTGCATGCAAATGGTGCTTTTCGCAGAACGCGCACGTGGATTTCTACCAAACAACGTGCTAAGCATGCCGATGCTGCTCTTTTTAGCACCCGCGCACGGATTCGTGCGAAAACGCGTTTTAAGCATGCACATGCATCTTTTGGTAGACGAGATTGAAGTTTTCTGCAAAACCACAATATGTGCATGCAAATGGTGCTTTTCGCAGAACGCGCACGTGGATTTCTACCAAACGACGTGCTAAGCATGCCGATGCTGCTCTTTTTAGCACCCGCGCCCGGATTCGTGCGAAAACGCGTTTTAAGCATGCACATGCATCTTTTGGTAGACGAGATTGAAGTTTCCTGCAAAACCACAAGATGTGCATGCAAATGGTGCTTTTCGCAGAACGCGCACGTGGATTTCTACCAAACAACGTGCTAAGCATGCCGATGCTGCTCTTTTTAGCACCTGCGCACGGATTCGTGCGAAAACGCGTTTTAAGCATGCACATGCATCTTTTGGTAGACGAGATTGAAGTTTTCTGCAAAACCACAAGATGTGCATGCAAATGGTGCTTTTCGCAGAACGCGCACGTGGATTTCTACCAAACAACGTGCTAAGCATGCCGATGCTGCTCTTTTTAGCACCCGCGCACGGATTCGTGCGAAAACGCGTTTTAAGCATGCACATGCATCTTTTGGTAGACGAGATTGAAGTTTTCTGCAAAACCACAAGATGTGCATGCAAATGGTGCTTTTCGCAGAACGCGCACGTGGATTTCTACCAAACAACGTGCTAAGCATGCCGATGCTGCTCTTTTTAGCACCCGCGCACGGATTCGTGCGAAAACGCGTTTTAAGCATGCACATGCATCTTTTTGGTAGACGAGATTGAAGTTTTTCTGCAAAACCACAAGATGTGCATGCAAATGGTGCTTTTCGCAGAACGCGCACGTGGATTTCCACCAAACAACGTGCTAAGCATGCCGATGCTGCTCTTTTTAGCACCCGCGCCCGGATTCGTGCGAAAACGCGTTTTAAGCATGCACATGCATCTTTTGGTAGACGAGATTGAAGTTTTCTGCAAAACCACAAGATGTGCATGCAAATGGTGCTTTTCGCAGAACGCGCACGTGGATTTCTACCAAACAACGTGCTAAGCATGCCGATGCTGCTCTTTTTAGCACCCGCGCACGGATTCGTGCGAAAACGCGTTTTAAAGCATGCACATGCATCTTTTGGTAGACGAGATTGAAGTTTTCTGCAAAACCACAAGATGTGCATGCAAATGGTGCTTTTCGCAGAACGCCCACGTGGATTTCTACCAAACAACGTGCTAAGCATGCCGATGCTGCTCTTTTTAGCACCCGCGCACGGATTTGTGCGAAAACGCGTTTTAAGCATGCACATGCATCTTTTGGTAGACGAGATTGAAGTTTTCTGCAAAACCACAAGTTGTGCATGCAAATGGTGCTTTCCGCAGAACGCGCACGTGGATTTCTACCAAACAACGTGCTAAGCATGCCGATGCTGCTCTTTTTAGCACCCGCGCACGGATTCGTGCGAAAACGCGTTTTAAGCATGCACATGCATCTTTTGGTAGACGAGATTGAAGTTTTCTGCAAAAGCACAAGATGTGCATGCAAATGGTGCTTTTCGCAGAACGCGCACGTGGATTTCTACCAAACAACGTGCTAAGCATGCCGATGCTGCTCTTTTTAGCACCCGCGCACGGATTCGTGCGAAAACGCGTTTTAAGCATGCACATGCATCTTTTGGTAGACGAGATTGAAGTTTTCTGCAAAACCACAATATGTGCATGCAAATGGTGCTTTTCGCAGAACGCGCACGTGGATTTCTACCAAACAACGTGCTAAGCATGCCGATGCTGCTCTTTTTAGCACCCGCGCACGGATTCGTGCGAAAACGCGTTTTAAGCATGCACATGCATCTTTTGGTAGACGAGATTGAAGTTTTCTGCAAAACCACAAGATGTGCAAGCAAATGGTGCTTTTGGCAGAACGCGCACGTGGATTTCTACCAAACGACGTGCTAAGCATGCCGATGCTGCTATTTTTAGCACCCGCGCACGGATTCGCGCGAAAACGCGTTTTAAGCATGCACATGCATCTTTTGGTAGACGCGGATGAAGTTTTCTGCAAAACCACAAGATGTGCATGCAAATGGTGCTTTTGGCAGAACGCGCACGTGGATTTCTACCAAACGACGTGCTAAGCATGCCGATGCTGCTCTTTTTAGCACCCGCGCACGGATTTGTGCGAAAACGCGTTTTAAGCATGCACATGCATCTTTTGGTAGACGAGATTGAAGTTTTCTGCAAAACCACAAGATGTGCATGCAAATGGTGCTTTTCGCAGAACGCGCACGTGGATTTCTACCAAACAACGTGCTAAGCATGCCGATGCTGCTCTTTTTAGCACCCGCGCACGGATTCGTGCGAAAACGCGTTTTAAGCATGCACATGCATCTTTTGGTAGACGCGGATGAAGTTTTCTGCAAAACCACAAGATGTGCATGCAAATGGTGCTTTTGGCAGAACGCGCACGTGGATTTCTACCAAACAACGTGCTAAGCATGCCGATGCTGCTCTTTTTAGCACCCGCGCACGGTTCGTGCGAAAACGCGTTTTAAGCATGCACATGCATCTTTTGGTAGACGAGATTGAAGTTTTCTGCAAAACCACAAGATGTGCATGCAAATGGTGCTTTTCGCAGAACGCGCACGTGGATTTCTACCAAACAACGTGCTAAGCATGCCGATGCTGCTCTTTTTAGCACCTGCGCACGGATTCGTGCGAAAACGCGTTTTAAGCATGCACATGCATCTTTTGGTAGACGCGGATGAAGTTTTCTGCAAAACCACAAGATGTGCATGCAAATGGTGCTTTTGGCAGAACGCGCACGTGGATTTCTACCAAACGACGTGCTAAGCATGCCGATGCTGCTCTTTTTAGCACCCGCGCACGGATTCGTGCGAAAACGCGTTTTAAGCATGCACATGCATCTTTTGGTAGACGCGGATGAAGTTTTCTGCAAAACCACAAGATGTGCATGCAAATGGTGCTCTTGGCAGAACGCGCACGTGGATTTCTACCAAACGACGTGCTAAGCATGCCGATGCTGCTCTTTTTAGCACCCGCGCACGGATTTGTGCGAAAACGCGTTTTAAGCATGCACATGCATCTTTTGGTAGACGCGGATGAAATTTTCTGCAAAACCACAAGATGTGCATGCAA
The DNA here is from genome assembly GCF_023375885.2 of Dermacentor andersoni. NCBI lineage: Eukaryota > Metazoa > Arthropoda > Arachnida > Ixodida > Ixodidae > Dermacentor > Dermacentor andersoni. The sequence goes on from NW_027314986.1 coordinate 26,737, forward strand.
ATGGTGCTTTTGGCAGAACGCGCACGTGGATTTCTACCAAACGACGTGCTAAGCATGCCGATGCTGCTCTTTTTAGCACCCGCGCACGGATTCGTGCGAAAACGCGTTTGAAGCATGCACATGCATCTTTTGGTAGACGCGGATGAAGTTTTCTGGAAAACCACAAGATGTGCATGCAAATGGTGCTCTTGGCAGAACGCGCACGTGGATTTCTACCAAACGACGTGCTAAGCATGCCGATGCTGCTCTTTTTAGCACCCGCGCACGGATTTGTGCGAAAACGCGTTTTAAGCATGCACATGCATCTTTTGGTAGACGAGATTGAAGTTTTCTGCAAAACCACAAGATGTGCATGCAAATGGTGCTTTTCGCAGAACGCGCACGTGGATTTCTACCAAACAACGTGCTAAGCATGCCGATGCTGCTCTTTTTAGCACCCGCGCACGGATTCGTGCGAAAACGCGTTTTAAGCATGCACATGCATCTTTTGGTAGACGAGATTGAAGTTTTCTGCAAAACCACAAGATGTGCATGCAAATGGTGCTTTTCGCAGAACGCGCACGTGGATTTCCACCAAACAACGTGCTAATAATGCCGATGCTGCTCTTTTTAGCACCCGCGCCCGGATTCGTGCGAAAACGCGTTTTAAGCATGCACATGCATCTTTTGGTAGACGAGATTGAAGTTTTCTGCAAAACCGCAAGATGTGCATGCAAATGGTGCTTTTCGCAGAACGCGCACGTGGATTTCTACCAAACAACGTGCTAAGCATGCCGATGCTGCTCTTTTTAGCACCCGCGCACGGATTCGTGCGAAAACGCGTTTTAAGCATGCACATGCATCTTTTGGTAGACGAGATTGAAGTTTTCTGCAAAACCACAAGATGTGCATGCAAATGGTGCTTTTCGCAGAACGCGCACGTGGATTTCTACCAAACAACGTGCTAAGCATGCCGATGCTGCTCTTTTTAGCACCCGCGCACGGATTCGTGCGAAAACGCGTTTTAAGCATGCACATGCATCTTTTGGTAGACGCGGATGAAGTTTTCTGCAAAACCACAATATGTGCATGCAAATGGTGCTTTTCGCAGAACGCGCACGTGGATTTCTACCAAACAACGTGCTAAGCATGCCGATGCTGCTCTTTTTAGCACCCGCGCACGGATTCGTGCGAAAACGCGTTTTAAGCATGCACATGCATCTTTTGGTAGACGAGATTGAAGTTTTCTGCAAAACCACAATATGTGCATGCAAATGGTGCTTTTCGCAGAACGCGCACGTGGATTTCTACCAAACAACGTGCTAAGCATGCCGATGCTGCTCTTTTTAGCACCCGCGCACGGATTCGTGCGAAAACGCGTTTTAAGCATGCACATGCATCTTTTGGTAGACGAGATTGTAGTTTTCTGCAAAACCACAAGATGTGCATGCAAATGGTGCTTTTCGCAGAACGCGCACGTGGATTTCTACCAAACAACGTGCTAAGCATGCCGATGCTGCTCTTTTTAGCACCCGCGCACGGATTCGTGCGAAAACGCGTTTTAAGCATGCACATGCATCTTTTGGTAGACGCGGATGAAGTTTTCTGCAAAACCACAAGATGTGCATGCAAATGGTGCTTTTCGCAGAACGCGCACGTGGATTTCTACCAAACAACGTGCTAAGCATGCCGATGCTGCTCTTTTTAGCACCCGCGCACGGATTCGTGCGAGAACGCGTTTTAAGCATGCACATGCATCTTTTGGTAGACGCGGATGAAGTTTTCTGCAAAACCACAAGATGTGCATGCAAATGGTGCTTTTGGCAGAACGCGCACGTGGATTTCTACCAAACGACGTGCTAAGCATGCCGATGCTGCTCTTTTTAGCACCCGCGCACGGATTCGTGCGAAAACGCGTTTTAAGCATGCACATGCATCTTTTGGTAGACGCGGATGAAGTTTTCTGCAAAACCACAAGATGTGCATGCAAATGGTACTCTTGGCAGAACGCGCACGTGGATCTCTACCAAATGACGTGCTAAGCATGCCGATGCTGCTCTTTTTAGCACCCGCGCACGGATTTGTGCGAAAACGCGTTTTAAGCATGCACATGCATCTTTTGGTAGACGAGATTGAAGTTTTCTGCAAAACCACAAGTTGTGCATGCAAATGGTGCTTTCCGCAGAACGCGCACGTGGATTTCTACCAAACAACGTGCTAAGCATGCCGATGCTGCTCTTTTTAGCACCCGCGCACGGATTCGTGCGAAAACGCGTTTTGAGCATGCACATGCATCTTTTGGTAGACGAGATTGAAGTTTTCTGCAAAACCACAAGATGTGCATGCAAATGGTGCTTTTCGCAGAACGCGCACGTGGATTTCTACCAAACAACGTGCTAAGCATGCCGATGCTGCTCTTTTTAGCTCCCGCGCACGGATTCGTGCGAAAACGCGTTTTAAGCATGCACATGCATCTTTTGGTAGACGAGATTGAAGTTTTCTGCAAAACCACAAGATGTGCATGCAAATGGTGCTTTTCGCAGAACGCGCACGTGGATTTCTACCAAACAACGTGCTAAGCATGCTGATGCTGCTCTTTTTAGCACCCGCGCACGGATTCGTGCGAGAACGCGTTTTAAGCATGCACATGCATCTTTTGGTAGACGCGGATGAAGTTTTCTGCAAAACCACAAGATGTGCATGCAAATGGTGCTTTTGGCAGAACGCGCACGTGGATTTCTACCAAACGACGTGCTAAGCATGCCGATGCTGCTCTTTTTAGCACCCGCGCACGGATTCGTGCGAAAACGCGTTTGAAGCATGCACATGCATCTTTTGGTAGACGCGGATGAAGTTTTCTGGAAAACCACAAGATGTGCATGCAAATGGTGCTCTTGGCAGAACGCGCACGTGGATTTCTACCAAACGACGTGCTAAGCATGCCGATGCTGCTCTTTTTAGCACCCGCGCACGGATTTGTGCGAAAACGCGTTTTAAGCATGCACATGCATCTTTTGGTAGACGAGATTGAAGTTTTCTGCAAAACCACAAGATGTGCATGCAAATGGTGCTTTTCGCAGAACGCGCACGTGGATTTCTACCAAACAACGTGCTAAGCATGCCGATGCTGCTCTTTTTAGCACCCGCGCACGGATTCGTGCGAAAACGCGTTTTAAGCATGCACATGCATCTTTTGGTAGACGAGATTGAAGTTTTCTGCAAAACCACAAGATGTGCATGCAAATGGTGCTTTTCGCAGAATGCGCACGTGGATTTCCACCAAACAACGTGCTAAGCATGCCGATGCTGCTCTTTTTAGCACCTGCGCCCGGATTCGTGCGAAAACGCGTTTTAAGCATGCACATGCATCTTTTGGTAGACGAGATTGAAGTTTTCTGCAAAACCACAAGATGTGCATGCAAATGGTGCTTTTCGCAGAACGCGCACGTGGATTTCTACCAAACAACGTGCTAAGCATGCCGATGCTGCTCTTTTTAGCACCCGCGCACGGATTCGTGCGAAAACGCGTTTTAAGCATGCACATGCATCTTTTGGTAGACGCGGATGAAGTTTTCTGCAAAACCACAAGATGTGCATGCAAATGGTGCTCTTGGCAGAACGCGCACGTGGATTTCTACCAAACGACGTGCTAAGCATGCCGATGCTGCTCTTTTTAGCACCCGCGCATGGATTTGTGCGAAAACGCGTTTTAAGCATGCACATGCATCTTTTGGTAGACGAGATTGAAGTTTTCTGCAAAACCACAAGTTGTGCATGCAAATGGTGCTTTTCGCAGAACGCGCACGTGGATTTCTACCAAACAACGTGCTAAGCATGCCGATGCTGCTCTTTTTAGCACCCGCGCACGGATTCGTGCGAAAACGCGTTTTAAGCATGCACATGCATCTTTTGGTAGACGAGATTGAAGTTTTCTGCAAAAGCACAAGATGTGCATGCAAATGGTGCTTTTCGCAGAACGCGCACGTGGATTTCTACCAAACAACGTGCTAAGCATGCCGATGCTGCTCTTTTTAGCACCCGCGCACGGATTCGTGCGAAAACGCGTTTTAAGCATGCACATGCATCTTTTGGTAGACGAGATTGAAGTTTTCTGCAAAACCACAAGATGTGCATGCAAATGGTGCTTTTCGCAGAACGCGCACGTGGATTTCTACCAAACAACGTGCTAAGCATGCCGATGCTGCTCTTTTTAGCACCCGCGCACGGATTCGTGCGAAAACGCGTTTTAAGCATGCACATGCATCTTTTGGTAGACGAGATTGAAGTTTTCTGCAAAACCACAAGATGTGCATGCAAATGGTGCTTTTCGCAGAACGCGCACGTGGATTTCTACCAAACAACGTGCTAAGCATGCCGATGCTGCTCTTTTTAGCACCTGCGCACGGATTCGTGCGAAAACGCGTTTTAAGCATGCACATGCATCTTTTGGTAGACGAGATTGAAGTTTTCTGCAAAACCACAAGATGTGCATGCAAATGGTGCTTTTCGCAGAACGCGCACGTGGATTTCTACCAAACAACGTGCTAAGCATGCCGATGCTGCTCTTTTTAGCACCCGCGCACGGATTCGTGCGAAAACGCGTTTTAAGCATGCACATGCATCTTTTGGTAGACGAGATTGAAGTTTTCTGCAAAACCACAAGATGTGCATGCAAATGGTGCTTTTCGCAGAACGCGCACGTGGATTTCTACCAAACAACCTGCTAAGCATGCCGATGCTGCTCTTTTTAGCACCCGCGCACGGATTCGTGCGAAAACGCGTTTTAAGCATGCACATGCATCTTTTGGTAGACGAGATTGAAGTTTTCTGCAAAACCACAAGATGTGCATGCAAATGGTGCTTTTCGCAGAACGCGCACGTGGATTTCCACCAAACAACGTGCTAAGCATGCCGATGCTGCTCTTTTTAGCACCTGCGCACGGATTTGTGCGAAAACGCGTTTTAAGCATGCACATGCATCTTTTGGTAGACGAGATTGAAGTTTTCTGCAAAACCACAAGTTGTGCATGCAAATGGTGCTTTCCGCAGAACGCGCACGTGGATTTCTACCAAACAACGTGCTAAGCATGCCGATGCTGCTCTTTTTAGCACCCGCGCACGGATTCGTGCGAAAACGCGTTTTAAGCATGCACATGCATCTTTTGGTAGACGAGATTGAAGTTTTCTGCAAAAGCACAAGATGTGCATGCAAATGGTGCTTTTCGCAGAACGCCCACGTGGATTTCTACCAAACAACGTGCTAAGCATGCCGATGCTGCTCTTTTTAGCACCCGCGCACGGATTCGTGCGAAAACGCGTTTTAAGCATGCACATGCATCTTTTGGTAGACGAGATTGAAGTTTTCTGCAAAACCACAAGATGTGCATGCAAATGGTGCTTTTCGCAGAACGCGCACGTGGATTTCTACCAAACAACGTGCTAAGCATGCCGATGCTGCTCTTTTTAGCACCCGCGCACGGATTCGTGCGAAAACGCGTTTTGAGCATGCACATGCATCTTTTGGTAGACGCGGATGAAGTTTTCTGCAAAACCACAAGATGTGCATGCAAATGGTGCTTTTGGCAGAACGCGCACGTGGATTTCTACCAAACGACGTGCTAAGCATGCCGATGCTGCTCTTTTTAGCACCCGCGCACGGATTGGTGCGAAAACGCGTTTTAAGCATGCACATGCATCTTTTGGTAGACGCGGATGAAGTTTTCTGCAAAACCACAAGATGTGCATGCAAATGGTGCTCTTGGCAGAACGCGCACGTGGATTTCTACCAAACGACGTGCTAAGCATGCCGATGCTGCTCTTTTTAGCACCCGCGCACGGATTTGTGCGAAAACGCGTTTTAAGCATGCACATGCATCTTTTGGTAGACGCGGATGAAGTTTTCTGCAAAACCACAAGATGTGCATGCAAATGGTGCTTTTGGCAGAACGCGCACGTGGATTTCTACCAAACGATGTGCTAAGCATGCCGATGCTGCTCTTTTTAGCACCCGCGCACGGATTCGTGCGAAAACGCGTTTGAAGCATGCACATGCATATTTTGGTAGACGCGGATGAAGTTTTCTGGAAAACCACAAGATGTGCATGCAAATGGTGCTCTTGGCAGAACGCGCACGTGGATTTCTACCAAACGACGTGCTAAGCATGCCGATGCTGCTCTTTTTAGCACCCGCGCACGGATTTGTGCGAAAACGCGTTTTAAGCATGCACATGCATCTTTTGGTAGACGAGATTGAAGTTTTCTGCAAAACCACAAGATGTGCATGCAAATGGTGCTTTTCGCAGAACGCGCACGTGGATTTCTACCAAACAACGTGCTAAGCATGCCGATGCTGCTCTTTTTAGCACCCGCGCACGGATTCGTGCGAAAACGCGTTTTAAGCATGCACATGCATCTTTTGGTAGACGAGATTGAAGTTTTCTGCAAAACCACAAGATGTGCATGCAAATGGTGCTTTTCGCAGAACGCGCACGTGGATTTCCACCAAACAACGTGCTAAGCATGCCGATGCTGCTCTTTTTAGCACCCGCGCCCGGATTCGTTTGAAAACGCGTTTTAAGCATGCACATGCATCTTTTGGTAGACGAGATTGAAGTTTTCTGCAAAACCGCAAGATGTGCATGCAAATGGTGCTTTTCGCAGAACGCGCACGTGGATTTCTACCAAACAACGTGCTAAGCATGCCGATGCTGCTCTTTTTAGCACCCGCGCACGGATTCGTGCGAAAACGCGTTTTAAGCATGCACATGCATCTTTTGGTAGACGAGATTGAAGTTTTCTGCAAAACCACAAGATGTGCATGCAAATGGTGCTTTTCGCAGAACGCGCACGTGGATTTCCACCAAACAACGTGCTAAGCATGCCGATGCTGCTCTTTTTAGCACCCGCGCCCGGATTCGTGCGAAAACGCGTTTTAAGCATGCACATGCATCTTTTGGTAGACGAGATTGAAGTTTTCTGCAAAAGCACAAGATGTGCATGCAAATGGTGCTTTTCGCAGAACGCGCACGTGGATTTCTACCAAACAACGTGCTAAGCATGCCGATGCTGCTCTTTTTAGCACCCGCGCACGGATTCGTGCGAAAACGCGTTTTAAGCATGCACATGCATCTTTTGGTAGACGAGATTGAAGTTTTCTGCAAAACCACAAGATGTGCATGCAAATGGTGCTTTTGGCAGAACGCGCACGTGGATTTCTACCAAACGACGTGCTAAGCATGCCGATGCTGCTCTTTTTAGCACCCGTACACGGATTCGCGCGAAAACGCGTTTTAAGCATGCACATGCATCTTTTGGTAGACGCGGATGAAGTTTTCTGCAAAACCACAAGATGTGCATGCAAATGGTGCTTTTGGCAGAACGCGCACGTGGATTTCTACCAAACGACGTGCTAAGCATGCCGATGCTGCTCTTTTTAGCACCCGCGCACGGATTTGTGCGAAAACGCGTTTTAAGCATGCACATGCATCTTTTGGTAGACGAGATTGAAGTTTTCTGCAAAACCACAAGATGTGCATGCAAATGGTGCTCTTGGCAGAACGCGCACGTGGATTTCTACCAAACAACGTGCTAAGCATGCCGATGCTGCTCTTTTTAGCACCCGCGCACGGATTTGTGCGAAAACGCGTTTTAAGCATGCACATGCATCTTTTGGTAGACGCGGATGAAGTTTTCTGCAAAACCACAAGATGTGCATGCAAATGGTGCTTTTGGCAGAACGCGCACGTGGATTTCTACCAAACGACGTGCTAAGCATGCCGATGCTGCTCTTTTTAGCACCCGCGCACGGATTCGTGCGAAAACGCGTTTTAAGCATGCACATGCATCTTTTGGTAGACGCGGATGAAGTTTTCTGCAAAACCACAAGATGTGCATGCAAATGGTGCTCTTGGCAGAACGCGCACGTGGATTTCTACCAAACGACGTGCTAAGCATGCCGATGCTGCTCTTTTTAGCACCCGCGCACGGATTTGTGCGAAAACGCGTTTTAAGCATGCACATGCATCTTTTGGTAGACGAGATTGAAGTTTTCTGCAAAACCACAAGTTGTGCATGCAAATGGTGCTTTTGGCAGAACGCGCACGTGGATTTCTACCAAACGACGTGCTAAGCATGCCGGTGCTGCTCTTTTTAGCACCCGCGCACGGATTCGCGCGAAAACGCGTTTTAAGCATGCACATGCATCTTTTGGTAGACGCGGATGAAGTTTTCTGCAAAACCACAAGATGTGCATGCAAATGGTGCTTTTGGCAGAACGCGCACGTGGATTTCTACCAAACGACGTGCTAAGCATGCCGATGCTGCTCTTTTTAGCACCCGCGCACGGATTTGTGCGAAAACGCGTTTTAAGCATGCACATGCATCTTTTGGTAGACGAGATTGAAGTTTTCTGCAAAACCACAAGATGTGCATGCAAATGGTGCTCTTGGCAGAACGCGCACGTGGATTTCTACCAAACGACGTGCTAAGCATGCCGATGCTGCTCTTTTTAGCACCCGCGCACGGATTTGTGCGAAAACGCGTTTTAAGCATGCACATGCATCTTTTGGTAGACGCGGATGAAGTTTTCTGCAAAACCACAAGATGTGCATGCAAATGGTGCTTTTGGCAGAACGCGCACGTGGATTTCTACCAAACGACGTGCTAAGCATGCCGATGCTGCTCTTTTTAGCACCCGCGCACGGATTCGTGCGAAAACGCGTTTTAAGCATGCACATGCATCTTTTGGTAGACGCGGATGAAGTTTTCTGCAAAACCACAAGATGTGCATGCAAATGGTGCTCTTGGCAGAACGCGCACGTGGATTTCTACCAAACAACGTGCTAAGCATGCCGATGCTGCTCTTTTTAGCACCCGCGCACGGATTCGTGCGAAAACGCGTTTTAAGCATGCACATGCATCTTTTGGTAGACGCGGATGAAGTTTTCTGCAAAACCACAATATGTGCATGCAAATGGTGCTTTTCGCAGAACGCGCACGTGGATTTCTACCAAACAACGTGCTAAGCATGCCGATGCTGCTCTTTTTAGCACCCGCGCACGGATTCGTGCGAGAACGCGTTTTAAGCATGCACATGCATCTTTTGGTAGACGCGGATGAAGTTTTCTGCAAAACCACAAGATGTGCATGCAAATGGTGCTTTTGGCAGAACGCGCACGTGGATTTCTACCAAACGACGTGCTAAGCATGCCGATGCTGCTCTTTTTAGCACCCGCGCACGGATTCGTGCGAAAACGCGTTTTAAGCATGCACATGCATCTTTTGGTAGACGCGGATGAAGTTTTCTGCAAAACCACAAGATGTGCATGCAAATGGTGCTCTTGGCAGAACGCGCACGTGGATTTCTACCAAACGACGTGCTAAGCATACCGATGCTGCTCTTTTTAGCACCCGCGCACGGATTTGTGCGAAAACGCGTTTTAAGCATGCACATGCATCTTTTGGTAGACGAGATTGAAGTTTTCTGCAAAACCACAAGATGTGCATGCAAATGGTGCTTTTCGCAGAACGCGCACGTGGATTTCTACCAAACAACGTGCTAAGCATGCCGATGCTGCTCTTTTTAGCACCCGCGCACGGATTCGTGCGAAAACGCGTTTTAAGCATGCACATGCATCTTTTGGTAGACGAGATTGAAGTTTTCTGCAAAACCACAAGATGTGCATGCAAATGGTGCTTTTCGCAGAACGCGCACGTGGATTTCTACCAAACAACGTGCTAAGCATGCCGATGCTGCTCTTTTTAGCACCCGCGCACGGATTCGTGCGAGAACGCGTTTTAAGCATGCACATGCATCTTTTGGTAGACGCGGATGAAGTTTTCTGCAAAACCACAAGATGTGCATGCAAATGGTGCTTTTGGCAGAACGCGCACGTGGATTTCTACCAAACGACGTGCTAAGCATGCCGATGCTGCTCTTTTTAGCACCCGCGCACGGATTCGTGCGAAAACGCGTTTTAAGCATGCACATGCATCTTTTGGTAGACGCGGATGAAGTTTTCTGCAAAACCACAAGATGTGCATGCAAATGGTGCTCTTGGCAGAACGCGCACGTGGATTTCTACCAAACGACGTGCTAGGCATGCCGATGCTGCTCTTTTTAGCACCCGCGCACGGATTTGTGCGAAAACGCGTTTTAAGCATGCACATGCATCTTTTGGTAGACGAGATTGAAGTTTTCTGCAAAACCACAAGTTGTGCATGCAAATGGTGCTTTCCGCAGAACGCGCACGTGGATTTCTACCAAACAACGTGCTAAGCATGCCGATGCTGCTCTTTTTAGCACCCGCGCACGGATTCGTGCGAAAACGCGTTTTGAGCATGCACATGCATCTTTTGGTAGACGAGATTGAAGTTTTCTGCAAAACCACAAGATGTGCATGCAAATGGTGCTTTTCGCAGAACGCGCACGTGGATTTCTACCAAACAACGTGCTAAGCATGCCGATGCTGCTCTTTTTAGCACCCGCGCACGGATTCGTGCGAGAACGCGTTTTAAGCATGCACATGCATCTTTTGGTAGACGCGGATGAAGTTTTCTGCAAAACCACAAGATGTGCATGCAAATGGTGCTTTTGGCAGAACGCGCACGTGGATTTCTACCAAACGACGTGCTAAGCATGCCGATGCTGCTCTTTTTAGCACCCGCGCACGGATTCGTGCGAAAACGCGTTTTAAGCATGCACATGCATCTTTTGGTAGACGCGGATGAAGTTTTCTGCAAAACCACAAGATGTGCATGCAAATGGTGCTCTTGGCAGAACGCGCACGTGGATTTCTACCAAACAACGTGCTAAGCATGCCGATGCTGCTCTTTTTAGCACCCGCGCACGGATTCGTGCGAAAACGCGTTTTAAGCATGCACATGCATCTTTTGGTAGACGCGGATGAAGTTTTCTGCAAAACCACAATATGTGCATGCAAATGGTGCTTTTGGCAGAACGCGCACGTGGATTTCTACCAAACGACGTGCTAAGCATGCCGATGCTGCTCTTTTTAGCACCCGCGCACGGATTCGTGCGAGAACGCGTTTTAAGCATGCACATGCATCTTTTGGTAGACGCGGATGAAGTTTTCTGCAAAACCACAAGATGTGCATGCAAATGGTGCTTTTGGCAGAACGCGCACGTGGATTTCTACCAAACGACGTGCTAAGCATGCCGATGCTGCTCTTTTTAGCACCCGCGCACGGATTCGTGCGAAAACGCGTTTTAAGCATGCACATGCATCTTTTGGTAGACGCGGATGAAGTTTTCTGCAAAACCACAAGATGTGCATGCAAATGGTGCTCTTGGCAGAACGCGCACGTGGATTTCTACCAAACGACGTGCTAAGCATGCCGATGCTGCTCTTTTTAGCACCCGCGCACGGATTTGTGCGAAAACGCGTTTTAAGCATGCACATGCATCTTTTGGTAGACGAGATTGAAGTTTTCTGCAAAACCACAAGATGTGCATGCAAATGGTGCTTTTCGCAGAACGCGCACGTGGATTTCTACCAAACGACGTGCTAAGCATGCCGATGCTGCTCTTTTTAGCACCCGCGCACGGATTCGTGCGAGAACGCGTTTTAAGCATGCACATGCATCTTTTGGTAGACGCGGATGAAGTTTTCTGCAAAACCACAAGATGTGCATGCAAATGGTGCTTTTGGCAGAACGCGCACGTGGATTTCTACCAAACGACGTGCTAAGCATGCCGATGCTGCTCTTTTTAGCACCCGCGCACGGATTCGTGCGAAAACGCGTTTTAAGCATGCACATGCATCTTTTGGTAGACGCGGATGAAGTTTTCTGCAAAACCACAAGATGTGCATGCAAATGGTGCTCTTGGCAGAACGCGCACGTGGATTTCTACCAAACGACGTGCTAGGCATGCCGATGCTGCTCTTTTTAGCACCCGCGCACGGATTTGTGCGAAAACGCGTTTTAAGCATGCACATGCATCTTTTGGTAGACGAGATTGAAGTTTTCTGCAAAACCACAAGTTGTGCATGCAAATGGTGCTTTCCGCAGAACGCGCACGTGGATTTCTACCAAACAACGTGCTAAGCATGCCGATGCTGCTCTTTTTAGCACCCGCGCACGGATTCGTGCGAAAACGCGTTTTGAGCATGCACATGCATCTTTTGGTAGACGAGATTGAAGTTTTCTGCAAAACCACAAGATGTGCATGCAAATGGTGCTTTTCGCAGAACGCGCACGTGGATTTCTACCAAACAACGTGCTAAGCATGCCGATGCTGCTCTTTTTAGCACCCGCGCACGGATTCGTGCGAGAACGCGTTTTAAGCATGCACATGCATCTTTTGGTAGACGCGGATGAAGTTTTCTGCAAAACCACAAGATGTGCATGCAAATGGTGCTTTTGGCAGAACGCGCACGTGGATTTCTACCAAACGACGTGCTAAGCATGCCGATGCTGCTCTTTTTAGCACCCGCGCACGGATTCGTGCGAAAACGCGTTTTAAGCATGCACATGCATCTTTTGGTAGACGCGGATGAAGTTTTCTGCAAAACCACAAGATGTGCATGCAAATGGTGCTCTTGGCAGAACGCGCACGTGGATTTCTACCAAACGACGTGCTAGGCATGCCGATGCTGCTCTTTTTAGCACCCGCGCACGGATTTGTGCGAAACGCGTTTTAGGCATGCACATGCATCTTTTGGTAGACGAGATTGAAGTTTTCTGCAAAACCACAAGTTGTGCATGCAAATGGTGCTTTCCGCAGAACGCGCACGTGGATTTCTACCAAACAACGTGCTAAGCATGCCGATGCTGCTCTTTTTAGCACCCGCGCCCGGATTCGTGCGAAAACGCGTTTTAAGCATGCACATGCATCTTTTGGTAGACGCGGATGAAGTTTTCTGCAAAACCACAAGATGTGCATGCAAATGGTGCTTTTGGCAGAACGCGCACGTGGATTTCTACCAAACAACGTGCTAAGCATGCCGATGCTGCTCTTTTTAGCACCCGCGCACGGATTCGTGCGAAAACGCGTTTTAAGCATGCACATGCATCTTTTGGTAGACGAGATTGAAGTTTTCTGCAAAACCACAAGATGTGCATGCAAATGGTGCTTTTCGCAGAACGCGCACGTGGATTTCTACCAAACAACGTGCTAAGCATGCCGATGCTGCTTTTTTTAGCACCCGCGCACGGATTCGTGCGAAAACGCGTTTTAAGCATGCACATGCATCTTTTGGTAGACGCGGATGAAGTTTTCTGCAAAACCACAAGATGTGCATGCAAATGGTGCTTTTGGCAGAACGCGCACGTGGATTTCTACCAAACAACGTGCTAAGCATGCCGATGCTGCTCTTTTTAGCACCCGCGCACGGATTCGTGCGAAAACGCGTTTTAAGCATGCACATGCATCTTTTGGTAGACGAGATTGAAGTTTTCTGCAAAACCACAAGATGTGCATGCAAATGGTGCTTTTCGCAGAACGCGCACGTGGATTTCTACCAAACAACGTGCTAAGCATGCCGATGCTGCTTTTTTTAGCACCCGCGCACGGATTCGTGCGAAAACGCGTTTTAAGCATGCACATGCATCTTTTGGTAGACGCGGATGAAGTTTTCTGCAAAACCACAAGATGTGCATGCAAATGGTGCTTTTGGCAGAACGCGCACGTGGATTTCTACCAAACGACGTGCTAAGCATGCCGATGCTGCTCTTTTTAGCACCCGCGCACGGATTCGTGCGAAAACGCGTTTTAAGCATGCACATGCATCTTTTGGTAGACGCGGATGAAGTTTTCTGCAAAACCACAAGATGTGCATGCAAATGGTGCTCTTGGCAGAACGCGCACGTGGATTTCTACCAAACGACGTGCTAGGCATGCCGATGCTGCTCTTTTTAGCACCCGCGCACGGATTTGTGCGAAACGCGTTTTAGGCATGCACATGCATCTTTTGGTAGACGAGATTGAAGTTTTCTGCAAAACCACAAGTTGTGCATGCAAATGGTGCTCTTGGCAGAACGCGCACGTGGATTTCTACCAAACGACGTGCTAAGCATGCCGATGCTGCTCTTTTTAGCACCCGCGCACGGATTTGTGCGAAAACGCGTTTTAAGCATGCACATGCATCTTTTGGTAGACGCGGATGAAGTTTTCTGCAAAACCACAAGATGTGCATGCAAATGGTGCTTTTGGCAGAACGCGCACGTGGATTTCTACCAAACGATGTGCTAAGCATGCCGATGCTGCTCTTTTTAGCACCCGCGCACGGATTCGTGCGAAAACGCGTTTGAAGCATGCACATGCATATTTTGGTAGACGCGGATGAAGTTTTCTGGAAAACCACAAGATGTGCATGCAAATGGTGCTCTTGGCAGAACGCGCACGTGGATTTCTACCAAACGACGTGCTAAGCATGCCGATGCTGCTCTTTTTAGCACCCGCGCACGGATTTGTGCGAAAACGCGTTTTAAGCATGCACATGCATCTTTTGGTAGACGAGATTGAAGTTTTCTGCAAAACCACAAGATGTGCATGCAAATGGTGCTTTTCGCAGAACGCGCACGTGGATTTCTACCAAACAACGTGCTAAGCATGCCGATGCTGCTCTTTTTAGCACCCGCGCACGGATTCGTGCGAAAACGCGTTTTAAGCATGCACATGCATCTTTTGGTAGACGAGATTGAAGTTTTCTGCAAAACCACAAGATGTGCATGCAAATGGTGCTTTTCGCAGAACGCGCACGTGGATTTCCACCAAACAACGTGCTAAGCATGCCGATGCTGCTCTTTTTAGCACCCGCGCCCGGATTCGTTTGAAAACGCGTTTTAAGCATGCACATGCATCTTTTGGTAGACGAGATTGAAGTTTTCTGCAAAACCGCAAGATGTGCATGCAAATGGTGCTTTTCGCAGAACGCGCACGTGGATTTCTACCAAACAACGTGCTAAGCATGCCGATGCTGCTCTTTTTAGCACCCGCGCACGGATTCGTGCGAAAACGCGTTTTAAGCATGCACATGCATCTTTTGGTAGACGAGATTGAAGTTTTCTGCAAAACCACAAGATGTGCATGCAAATGGTGCTTTTCGCAGAACGCGCACGTGGATTTCCACCAAACAACGTGCTAAGCATGCCGATGCTGCTCTTTTTAGCACCCGCGCCCGGATTCGTGCGAAAACGCGTTTTAAGCATGCACATGCATCTTTTGGTAGACGAGATTGAAGTTTTCTGCAAAAGCACAAGATGTGCATGCAAATGGTGCTTTTCGCAGAACGCGCACGTGGATTTCTACCAAACAACGTGCTAAGCATGCCGATGCTGCTCTTTTTAGCACCCGCGCACGGATTCGTGCGAAAACGCGTTTTAAGCATGCACATGCATCTTTTGGTAGACGAGATTGAAGTTTTCTGCAAAACCACAAGATGTGCATGCAAATGGTGCTTTTGGCAGAACGCGCACGTGGATTTCTACCAAACGACGTGCTAAGCATGCCGATGCTGCTCTTTTTAGCACCCGTACACGGATTCGCGCGAAAACGCGTTTTAAGCATGCACATGCATCTTTTGGTAGACGCGGATGAAGTTTTCTGCAAAACCACAAGATGTGCATGCAAATGGTGCTTTTGGCAGAACGCGCACGTGGATTTCTACCAAACGACGTGCTAAGCATGCCGATGCTGCTCTTTTTAGCACCCGCGCACGGATTTGTGCGAAAACGCGTTTTAAGCATGCACATGCATCTTTTGGTAGACGAGATTGAAGTTTTCTGCAAAACCACAAGATGTGCATGCAAATGGTGCTCTTGGCAGAACGCGCACGTGGATTTCTACCAAACAACGTGCTAAGCATGCCGATGCTGCTCTTTTTAGCACCCGCGCACGGATTTGTGCGAAAACGCGTTTTAAGCATGCACATGCATCTTTTGGTAGACGCGGATGAAGTTTTCTGCAAAACCACAAGATGTGCATGCAAATGGTGCTTTTGGCAGAACGCGCACGTGGATTTCTACCAAACGACGTGCTAAGCATGCCGATGCTGCTCTTTTTAGCACCCGCGCACGGATTCGTGCGAAAACGCGTTTTAAGCATGCACATGCATCTTTTGGTAGACGCGGATGAAGTTTTCTGCAAAACCACAAGATGTGCATGCAAATGGTGCTCTTGGCAGAACGCGCACGTGGATTTCTACCAAACGACGTGCTAAGCATGCCGATGCTGCTCTTTTTAGCACCCGCGCACGGATTTGTGCGAAAACGCGTTTTAAGCATGCACATGCATCTTTTGGTAGACGAGATTGAAGTTTTCTGCAAAACCACAAGTTGTGCATGCAAATGGTGCTTTTGGCAGAACGCGCACGTGGATTTCTACCAAACGACGTGCTAAGCATGCCGGTGCTGCTCTTTTTAGCACCCGCGCACGGATTCGCGCGAAAACGCGTTTTAAGCATGCACATGCATCTTTTGGTAGACGCGGATGAAGTTTTCTGCAAAACCACAAGATGTGCATGCAAATGGTGCTTTTGGCAGAACGCGCACGTGGATTTCTACCAAACGACGTGCTAAGCATGCCGATGCTGCTCTTTTTAGCACCCGCGCACGGATTTGTGCGAAAACGCGTTTTAAGCATGCACATGCATCTTTTGGTAGACGAGATTGAAGTTTTCTGCAAAACCACAAGATGTGCATGCAAATGGTGCTCTTGGCAGAACGCGCACGTGGATTTCTACCAAACGACGTGCTAAGCATGCCGATGCTGCTCTTTTTAGCACCCGCGCACGGATTTGTGCGAAAACGCGTTTTAAGCATGCACATGCATCTTTTGGTAGACGCGGATGAAGTTTTCTGCAAAACCACAAGATGTGCATGCAAATGGTGCTTTTGGCAGAACGCGCACGTGGATTTCTACCAAACGACGTGCTAAGCATGCCGATGCTGCTCTTTTTAGCACCCGCGCACGGATTCGTGCGAAAACGCGTTTTAAGCATGCACATGCATCTTTTGGTAGACGCGGATGAAGTTTTCTGCAAAACCACAAGATGTGCATGCAAATGGTGCTCTTGGCAGAACGCGCACGTGGATTTCTACCAAACAACGTGCTAAGCATGCCGATGCTGCTCTTTTTAGCACCCGCGCACGGATTCGTGCGAAAACGCGTTTTAAGCATGCACATGCATCTTTTGGTAGACGCGGATGAAGTTTTCTGCAAAACCACAATATGTGCATGCAAATGGTGCTTTTCGCAGAACGCGCACGTGGATTTCTACCAAACAACGTGCTAAGCATGCCGATGCTGCTCTTTTTAGCACCCGCGCACGGATTCGTGCGAGAACGCGTTTTAAGCATGCACATGCATCTTTTGGTAGACGCGGATGAAGTTTTCTGCAAAACCACAAGATGTGCATGCAAATGGTGCTTTTGGCAGAACGCGCACGTGGATTTCTACCAAACGACGTGCTAAGCATGCCGATGCTGCTCTTTTTAGCACCCGCGCACGGATTCGTGCGAAAACGCGTTTTAAGCATGCACATGCATCTTTTGGTAGACGCGGATGAAGTTTTCTGCAAAACCACAAGATGTGCATGCAAATGGTGCTCTTGGCAGAACGCGCACGTGGATTTCTACCAAACGACGTGCTAAGCATGCCGATGCTGCTCTTTTTAGCACCCGCGCACGGATTTGTGCGAAAACGCGTTTTAAGCATGCACATGCATCTTTTGGTAGACGAGATTGAAGTTTTCTGCAAAACCACAAGATGTGCATGCAAATGGTGCTTTTCGCAGAACGCGCACGTGGATTTCTACCAAACAACGTGCTAAGCATGCCGATGCTGCTCTTTTTAGCACCCGCGCACGGATTCGTGCGAAAACGCGTTTTAAGCATGCACATGCATCTTTTGGTAGACGAGATTGAAGTTTTCTGCAAAACCACAAGATGTGCATGCAAATGGTGCTTTTCGCAGAACGCGCACGTGGATTTCTACCAAACAACGTGCTAAGCATGCCGATGCTGCTCTTTTTAGCACCCGCGCACGGATTCGTGCGAGAACGCGTTTTAAGCATGCACATGCATCTTTTGGTAGACGCGGATGAAGTTTTCTGCAAAACCACAAGATGTGCATGCAAATGGTGCTTTTGGCAGAACGCGCACGTGGATTTCTACCAAACGACGTGCTAAGCATGCCGATGCTGCTCTTTTTAGCACCCGCGCACGGATTCGTGCGAAAACGCGTTTTAAGCATGCACATGCATCTTTTGGTAGACGCGGATGAAGTTTTCTGCAAAACCACAAGATGTGCATGCAAATGGTGCTCTTGGCAGAACGCGCACGTGGATTTCTACCAAACGACGTGCTAGGCATGCCGATGCTGCTCTTTTTAGCACCCGCGCACGGATTTGTGCGAAAACGCGTTTTAAGCATGCACATGCATCTTTTGGTAGACGAGATTGAAGTTTTCTGCAAAACCACAAGTTGTGCATGCAAATGGTGCTTTCCGCAGAACGCGCACGTGGATTTCTACCAAACAACGTGCTAAGCATGCCGATGCTGCTCTTTTTAGCACCCGCGCACGGATTCGTGCGAAAACGCGTTTTGAGCATGCACATGCATCTTTTGGTAGACGAGATTGAAGTTTTCTGCAAAACCACAAGATGTGCATGCAAATGGTGCTTTTCGCAGAACGCGCACGTGGATTTCTACCAAACAACGTGCTAAGCATGCCGATGCTGCTCTTTTTAGCACCCGCGCACGGATTCGTGCGAGAACGCGTTTTAAGCATGCACATGCATCTTTTGGTAGACGCGGATGAAGTTTTCTGCAAAACCACAAGATGTGCATGCAAATGGTGCTTTTGGCAGAACGCGCACGTGGATTTCTACCAAACGACGTGCTAAGCATGCCGATGCTGCTCTTTTTAGCACCCGCGCACGGATTCGTGCGAAAACGCGTTTTAAGCATGCACATGCATCTTTTGGTAGACGCGGATGAAGTTTTCTGCAAAACCACAAGATGTGCATGCAAATGGTGCTCTTGGCAGAACGCGCACGTGGATTTCTACCAAACGACGTGCTAGGCATGCCGATGCTGCTCTTTTTAGCACCCGCGCACGGATTTGTGCGAAACGCGTTTTAGGCATGCACATGCATCTTTTGGTAGACGAGATTGAAGTTTTCTGCAAAACCACAAGTTGTGCATGCAAATGGTGCTTTCCGCAGAACGCGCACGTGGATTTCTACCAAACAACGTGCTAAGCATGCCGATGCTGCTCTTTTTAGCACCCGCGCCCGGATTCGTGCGAAAACGCGTTTTAAGCATGCACATGCATCTTTTGGTAGACGAGATTGAAGTTTTCTGCAAAACCACAAGATGTGCATGCAAATGGTGCTTTTCGCAGAACGCGCACGTGGATTTCTACCAAACAACGTGCTAAGCATGCCGATGCTGCTCTTTTTAGCACCCGCGCACGGATTCGTGCGAAAACGCGTTTTAAGCATGCACATGCATCTTTTGGTAGACGCGGATGAAGTTTTCTGCAAAACCACAAGATGTGCATGCAAATGGTGCTCTTGGCAGAACGCGCACGTGGATTTCTACCAAACGACGTGCTAAGCATGCCGATGCTGCTCTTTTTAGCACCCGCGCATGGATTTGTGCGAAAACGCGTTTTAAGCATGCACATGCATCTTTTGGTAGACGAGATTGAAGTTTTCTGCAAAACCACAAGTTGTGCATGCAAATGGTGCTTTTCGCAGAACGCGCACGTGGATTTCTACCAAACAACGTGCTAAGCATGCCGATGCTGCTCTTTTTAGCACCCGCGCACGGATTCGTGCGAAAACGCGTTTTAAGCATGCACATGCATCTTTTGGTAGACGAGATTGAAGTTTTCTGCAAAAGCACAAGATGTGCATGCAAATGGTGCTTTTCGCAGAACGCGCACGTGGATTTCTACCAAACAACGTGCTAAGCATGCCGATGCTGCTCTTTTTAGCACCCGCGCACGGATTCGTGCGAAAACGCGTTTTAAGCATGCACATGCATCTTTTGGTAGACGAGATTGAAGTTTTCTGCAAAACCGCAAGATGTGCATGCAAATGGTGCTTTTCGCAGAACGCGCACGTGGATTTCTACCAAACAACGTGCTAAGCATGCCGATGCTGCTCTTTTTAGCACCCGCGCACGGATTCGTGCGAAAACGCGTTTTAAGCATGCACATGCATCTTTTGGTAGACGAGATTGAAGTTTTCTGCAAAACCACAAGATGTGCATGCAAATGGTGCTTTTGGCAGAACGCGCACGTGGATTTCTACCAAACGACGTGCTAAGCATGCCGGTGCTGCTCTTTTTAGCACCCGCGCACGGATTCGTGCGAAAACGCGTTTTAAGCATGCACATGCATCTTTTGGTAGACGCGGATGAAGTTTTCTGCAAAACCACAAGATGTGCATGCAAATGGTGCTCTTGGCAGAACGCGCACGTGGATTTCTACCAAACGACGTGCTAAGCATGCCGATGCTGCTCTTTTTAGCACCCGCGCACGGATTTGTGCGAAAACGCGTTTTAAGCATGCACATGCATCTTTTGGTAGACGAGATTGAAGTTTTCTGCAAAACCACAAGTTGTGCATGCAAATGGTGCTTTTCGCAGAACGCGCACGTGGATTTCTACCAAACAACGTGCTAAGCATGCCGATGCTGCTCTTTTTAGCACCCGCGCATGGATTCGTGCGAAAACGCGTTTTAAGCATGCACATGCATCTTTTGGTAGACGAGATTGAAGTTTTCTGCAAAAGCACAAGATGTGCATGCAAATGGTGCTTTTCGCAGAACGCGAACGTGGATTTCTACCAAACAACGTGCTAAGCATGCCGATGCTGCTCTTTTTAGCACCCGCGCACGGATTCGTGCGAAAACGCGTTTTAAGCATGCACATGCATCTTTTGGTAGACGAGATTGAAGTTTTCTCCAAAACCACAAGATGTGCATGCAAATGGTGCTTTTCGCAGAACGCGCACGTGGATTTCTACCAAACAACGTGCTAAGCATGCCGATGCTGCTCTTTTTAGCACCCGCGCACGGATTCGTGCGAGAACGCGTTTTAAGCATGCACATGCATCTTTTGGTAGACGCGGATGAAGTTTTCTGCAAAACCACAAGATGTGCATGCAAATGGTGCTTTTGGCAGAACGCGCACGTGGATTTCTACCAAACGACGTGCTAAGCATGCCGATGCTGCTCTTTTTAGCACCCGCGCACGGATTCGTGCGAAAACGCGTTTGAAGCATGCACATGCATCTTTTGGTAGACGCGGATGAAGTTTTCTGGAAAACCACAAGATGTGCATGCAAATGGTGCTCTTGGCAGAACGCGCACGTGGATTTCTACCAAACGACGTGCTAAGCATGCCGATGCTGCTCTTTTTAGCACCCGCGCACGGATTTGTGCGAAAACGCGTTTTAAGCATGCACATGCATCTTTTGGTAGACGAGATTGAAGTTTTCTGCAAAACCACAGGATGTGCATGCAAATGGTGCTTTTCGCAGAACGCGCACGTGGATTTCTACCAAACAACGTGCTAAGCATGCCGATGCTGCTCTTTTTAGCACCCGCGCACGGATTCGTGCGAAAACGCGTTTTAAGCATGCACATGCATCTTTTGGTAGACGAGATTGAAGTTTTCTGCAAAACCACAAGATGTGCATGCAAATGGTGCTTTTCGCAGAACGCGCACGTGGATTTCTACCAAACGACGTGCTAAGCATGCCGATGCTGCTCTTTTTAGCACCCGCGCCCGGATTCGTGCGAAAACGCGTTTTAAGCATGCACATGCATCTTTTGGTAGACGAGATTGAAGTTTTCTGCAAAACCACAGGATGTGCATGCAAATGGTGCTTTTCGCAGAACGCGCACGTGGATTTCTACCAAACAACGTGCTAAGCATGCCGATGCTGCTCTTTTTAGCACCCGCGCACGGATTCGTGCGAAAACGCGTTTTAAGCATGCACATGCATCTTTTGGTAGACGAGATTGAAGTTTTCTGCAAAACCACAAGATGTGCATGCAAATGGTGCTTTTCGCAGAACGCGCACGTGGATTTCTACCAAACAAAGTGCTAAGCATGCCGATGCTGCTCTTTTTAGCACCCGCGCACGGATTCGTGCGAAAACGCGTTTTAAGCATGCACATGCATCTTTTGGTAGACGCGGATGAAGTTTTCTGCAAAACCACAAGATGTGCATGCAAATGGTGCTCTTGGCAGAACGCGCACGTGGATTTCTACCAAACAACGTGCTAAGCATGCCGATGCTGCTCTTTTTAGCACCCGCGCACGGATTCGTGCGAAAACGCGTTTTAAGCATGCACATGCATCTTTTGGTAGACGAGATTGAAGTTTTCTGCAAAACCACAAGATGTGCATGCAAATGGTGCTTTTCGCAGAACGCGCACGTGGATTTCTACCAAACAACGTGCTAAGCATGCCGATGCTGCTCTTTTTAGCACCCGCGCACGGATTCGTGCGAAAACGCGTTTTAAGCATGCACATGCATCTTTTGGTAGACGAGATTGAAGTTTTCTGCAAAACCACAAGATGTGCATGCAAATGGTGCTTTTCGCAGAACGCGCACGTGGATTTCTACCAAACAACGTGCTAAGCATGCCGATGCTGCTCTTTTTAGCACCTGCGCACGGATTCGTGCGAAAACGCGTTTTAAGCATGCACATGCATCTTTTGGTAGACGAGATTGAAGTTTTCTGCAAAACCACAAGATGTGCATGCAAATGGTGCTTTTGGCAGAACGCGCACGTGGATTTCTACCAAACAACGTGCTAAGCATGCCGATGCTGCTCTTTTTAGCACCCGCGCACGGATTCGTGCGAAAACGCGTTTTAAGCATGCACATGCATCTTTTGGTAGACGAGATTGAAGTTTTCTGCAAAACCACAAGATGTGCATGCAAATGGTGCTTTTCGCAGAACGCGCACGTGGATTTCTACCAAACAACCTGCTAAGCATGCCGATGCTGCTCTTTTTAGCACCCGCGCACGGATTCGTGCGAAAACGCGTTTTAAGCATGCACATGCATCTTTTGGTAGACGAGATTGAAGTTTTCTGCAAAACCACAAGATGTGCATGCAAATGGTGCTTTTCGCAGAACGCGCACGTGGATTTCCACCAAACAACGTGCTAAGCATGCCGATGCTGCTCTTTTTAGCACCCGCGCCCGGATTCGTGCGAAAACGCGTTTTAAGCATGCACATGCATCTTTTGGTAGACGAGATTGAAGTTTTCTGCAAAACCACAAGATGTGCATGCAAATGGTGCTTTTCGCAGAACGCGCACGTGGATTTCTACCAAACGACGTGCTAAGCATGCCGATGCTGCTCTTTTTAGCACCCGCGCACGGATTCGTGCGAAAACGCGTTTTAAGCATGCACATGCATCTTTTGGTAGACGAGATTGAAGTTTTCTGCAAAACCACAAGATGTGCATGCAAATGGTGCTTTTCGCAGAACGCCCACGTGGATTTCTACCAAACAACGTGCTAAGCATGCCGATGCTGCTCTTTTTAGCACCCGCGCACGGATTTGTGCGAAAACGCGTTTTAAGCATGCACATGCATCTTTTGGTAGACGAGATTGAAGTTTTCTGCAAAACCACAAGTTGTGCATGCAAATGGTGCTTTCCGCAGAACGCGCACGTGGATTTCTACCAAACAACGTGCTAAGCATGCCGATGCTGCTCTTTTTAGCACCCGCGCACGGATTCGTGCGAAAACGCGTTTTAAGCATGCACATGCATCTTTTGGTAGACGAGATTGAAGTTTTCTGCAAAAGCACAAGATGTGCATGCAAATGGTGCTTTTCGCAGAACGCGCACGTGGATTTCTACCAAACAACGTGCTAAGCATGCCGATGCTGCTCTTTTTAGCACCCGCGCACGGATTCGTGCGAAAACGCGTTTTAAGCATGCACATGCATCTTTTGGTAGACGAGATTGAAGTTTTCTGCAAAACCACAAGATGTGCATGCAAATGGTGCTTTTCGCAGAACGCGCACGTGGATTTCTACCAAACAACGTGCTAAGCATGCCGATGCTGCTCTTTTTAGCACCCGCGCACGGATTCGTGCGAAAACGCGTTTTAAGCATGCACATGCATCTTTTGGTAGACGAGATTGAAGTTTTCTGCAAAACCACAAGATGTGCATGCAAATGGTGCTTTTGGCAGAACGCGCACGTGGATTTCTACCAAACGACGTGCTAAGCATGCCGATGCTGCTATTTTTAGCACCCGCGCACGGATTCGCGCGAAAACGCGTTTTAAGCATGCACATACATCTTTTGGTAGACGCGGATGAAGTTTTCTGCAAAACCACAAGATGTGCATGCAAATGGTGCTTTTAGCAGAACGCGCACGTGGATTTCTACCAAACGACGTGCTAAGCATGCCGATGCTGCTCTTTTTAGCACCCGCGCACGGATTTGTGCGAAAACGCGTTTTAAGCATGCACATGCATCTTTTGGTAGACGAGATTGAAGTTTTCTGCAAAACCACAAGATGTGCATGCAAATGGTGCTTTTCGCAGAACGCGCACGTGGATTTCTACCAAACAACGTGCTAAGCATGCCGATGCTGCTCTTTTTAGCACCCGCGCACGGATTCGTGCGAAAACGCGTTTTAAGCATGCACATGCATCTTTTGGTAGACGCGGATGAAGTTTTCTGCAAAACCACAAGATGTGCATGCAAATGGTGCTTTTGGCAGAACGCGCACGTGGATTTCTACCAAACAACGTGCTAAGCATGCCGATGCTGCTCTTTTTAGCACCCGCGCACGGATTTGTGCGAAAACGCGTTTTAAGCATGCACATGCATCTTTTGGTAGACGAGATTGAAGTTTTCTGCAAAACCACAAGTTGTGCATGCAAATGGTGCTTTTCGCAGAACGCGCACGTGGATTTCTACCAAACAACGTGCTAAGCATGCCGATGCTGCTCTTTTTAGCACCCGCGCATGGATTCGTGCGAAAACGCGTTTTAAGCATGCACATGCATCTTTTGGTAGACGAGATTGAAGTTTTCTGCAAAAGCACAAGATGTGCATGCAAATGGTGCTTTTCGCAGAACGCGAACGTGGATTTCTACCAAACAACGTGCTAAGCATGCCGATGCTGCTCTTTTTAGCACCCGCGCACGGATTCGTGCGAGAACGCGTTTTAAGCATGCACATGCATCTTTTGGTAGACGCGGATGAAGTTTTCTGCAAAACCACAAGATGTGCATGCAAATGGTGCTTTTGGCAGAACGCGCACGTGGATTTCTACCAAACGACGTGCTAAGCATGCCGATGCTGCTCTTTTTAGCACCCGCGCACGGATTCGTGCGAAAACGCGTTTGAAGCATGCACATGCATCTTTTGGTAGACGCGGATGAAGTTTTCTGGAAAACCACAAGATGTGCATGCAAATGGTGCTCTTGGCAGAACGCGCACGTGGATTTCTACCAAACGACGTGCTAAGCATGCCGATGCTGCTCTTTTTAGCACCCGCGCACGGATTTGTGCGAAAACGCGTTTTAAGCATGCACATGCATCTTTTGGTAGACGAGATTGAAGTTTTCTGCAAAACCACAGGATGTGCATGCAAATGGTGCTTTTCGCAGAACGCGCACGTGGATTTCTACCAAACAACGTGCTAAGCATGCCGATGCTGCTCTTTTTAGCACCCGCGCACGGATTCGTGCGAAAACGCGTTTTAAGCATGCACATGCATCTTTTGGTAGACGAGATTGAAGTTTTCTGCAAAACCACAAGATGTGCATGCAAATGGTGCTTTTCGCAGAACGCGCACGTGGATTTCTACCAAACAAAGTGCTAAGCATGCCGATGCTGCTCTTTTTAGCACCCGCGCACGGATTCGTGCGAAAACGCGTTTTAAGCATGCACATGCATCTTTTGGTAGACGCGGATGAAGTTTTCTGCAAAACCACAAGATGTGCATGCAAATGGTGCTCTTGGCAGAACGCGCACGTGTATTTCTACCAAACAACGTGCTAAGCATGCCGATGCTTGCTCTTTTTAGCACCCGCGCACGGATTCGTGCGAAAACGCGTTTTAAGCATGCACATGCATCTTTTGGTAGACGAGATTGAAGTTTTCTGCAAAACCACAAGATGTGCATGCAAATGGTGCTTTTCGCAGAACGCGCACGTGGATTTCTACCAAACAACGTGCTAAGCATGCCGATGCTGCTCTTTTTAGCACCCGCGCACGGATTCGTGCGAAAACGCGTTTTAAGCATGCACATGCATCTTTTGGTAGACGAGATTGAAGTTTTCTGCAAAACCACAATGTGCATGCAAATGGTGCTTTTCGCAGAACGCGCACGTGGATTTCTACCAAACAACGTGCTAAGCATGCCGATGCTGCTCTTTTTAGCACCTGCGCACGGATTCGTGCGAAAACGCGTTTTAAGCATGCACATGCATCTTTTGGTAGACGAGATTGAAGTTTTCTGCAAAACCACAAGATGTGCATGCAAATGGTGCTTTTGGCAGAACGCGCACGTGGATTTCTACCAAACAACGTGCTAAGCATGCCGATGCTGCTCTTTTTAGCACCCGCGCACGGATTCGTGCGAAAACGCGTTTTAAGCATGCACATGCATCTTTTGGTAGACGAGATTGAAGTTTTCTGCAAAACCACAAGATGTGCATGCAAATGGTGCTTTTCGCAGAACGCGCAAACAACCTGCTAAGCATGCCGATGCTGCTCTTTTTAGCACCCGCGCACGGATTCGTGCGGAAAACGCGTTTTAAGCATGCACATGCATCTTTTGGTAGACGAGATTGAAAGTTTTCTGCAAAACCACAAGATGTGCATGCAAATGGTGGCTTTTCGCAGAACGCGCACGTGGATTTCCACCAAACAACGTGCTAAGCATGCCCGATGCTGCTCTTTTTTAGCACCCGCGCCCGGATTCGTGCGAAAACGCGTTTTAAGCATGCACATGCATCTTTTGGTAGACGAGATTGAAGTTTTCTGCAAAACCACAAGATGTGCATGCAAATGGTGCTTTTCGCAGAACGCGCACGTGGATTTCTACCAAACAACGTGCTAAGCATGCCGATGCTGCTCTTTTTAGCACCCGCGCACGGATTCGTGCGAAAAACGCGTTTTTAAGCATGCACATGCATCTTTTGGTAGACGAGATTGAAGTTTTCTGGCAAAACCCACAAGATCTGTGCATGCAAATGGTGCTTTCGCAGAACGCCCCACGT
This sequence comes from Dermacentor andersoni, assembly GCF_023375885.2. Lineage (NCBI taxonomy): Eukaryota > Metazoa > Arthropoda > Arachnida > Ixodida > Ixodidae > Dermacentor > Dermacentor andersoni. The sequence continues at coordinate 53,964 of NW_027314986.1, forward strand.
GGATTTTACCAACAACGTGCTACGCATGCCGATGCTGCTCTTTTTAGCACCCGCGCACGGATTTGTGCGAAAACGCGTTTTAAGCATGCACATGCATCTTTTGGTAGACGAGATTGAAGTTTTCTGCAAAACCACAAGTTGTGCATGCAAATGGTGCTTTCCGCAGAACGCGCACGTGGATTTCTACCCAAACAACGTGCTAAGCATGCCGATGCTGCTCTTTTTAGCAGCCCGCGCACGGATTTGTGCGAAAACGCGTTTTTAAGCATGCACATGCATCTTTTGGTAGACGAGATTGAAGTTTTCTGCAAAACCACAAGATGTGCATGCAAAATGGTGCTTTTCGCAGAACGCGCACGTGGATTTCTACCAAACAACGTGCTAAGCATGCCGATGCTGCTCTTTTTAGCAGCCGCGCACGGATTCGTGCGAAAACGCGTTTTAAGCATGCACATGCATCTTTTGGTAGACGAGATTGAAGTTTTCTGACAAAACCACAAGATGTGCATGCAAATGGTGCTTTTCGGCAGAACGCGCACGTGGATTCTACCAAACGAACGTGCTAAGCATGCCGATGCTCGCTATTTTTAGCACCCGCGCACGGATTCGCGCGAAACCGCGTTTTAAGCATGCACATACATCTTTTGGTAGACGCGGATGAAGTTTTCTGCAAAACCACAAGATGTGCATGCAAATGGTGCTTTTAGCAGAACGCGCACGTGGATTTCTACCAAACGAGCGTGCTAAGCATGCCGATGCTGCTCTTTTTAGCACCCGCGCACGGATTTGTGCGAAAACGCGTTTTAAGCATGCACATGCATCTTTTGGTAGACGAGATTGAAGTTTTCTGCAAAACCACAAGATGTGCATGCAAATGGTGCTTTTCGCAGAACGCGCACGTGGATTTCTACCAAACAACGTGCTAAGCATGCCGATGCTGCTCTTTTTAGCACCCGCGCACGGATTCGTGCGAAAACGCGTTTTAAGCATGCACATGCATCTTTTGGTAGACGCGGATGAAGTTTTCTGCAAAACCACAAGATGTGCATGCAAATGGTGCTTTTGGCAGAACGCGCACGTGGATTTCTACCAAACAACGTGCTAAGCATGCCGATGCTGCTCTTTTTAGCACCCGCGCACGGATTCGTGCGAAAACGCGTTTTAAGCATGCACATGCATCTTTTGGTAGACGAGATTGAAGTTTTCTGCAAAACCACAAGATGTGCATGCAAATGGTGCTTTTCGCAGAACGCGCACGTGGATTTCTACCAAACAACGTGCTAAGCATGCCGATGCTGCTCTTTTTAGCACCCGCGCACGGATTCGTGCGAAAACGCGTTTTAAGCATGCACATGCATCTTTTGGTAGACGCGGATGAAGTTTTCTGCAAAACCACAAGATGTGCATGCAAATGGTGCTTTTGGCAGAACGCGCACGTGGATTTCTACCAAACGACGTGCTAAGCATGCCGATGCTGCTCTTTTTAGCACCCGCGCACGGATTCGTGCGAAAACGCGTTTTAAGCATGCACATGCATCTTTTGGTAGACGCGGATGAAGTTTTCTGCAAAACCACAAGATGTGCATGCAAATGGTGCTTTTGGCAGAACGCGCACGTGGATTTCTACCAAACGACGTGCTAAGCATGCCGATGCTGCTCTTTTTAGCACCCGCGCACGGATTCGTGCGAAAACGCGTTTTAAGCATGCACATGCATCTTTTGGTAGACGAGATTGAAGTTTTCTGCAAAACCACAAGATGTGCATGCAAATGGTGCTTTTCGCAGAACGCGCACGTGGATTTCCACCAAACAACGTGCTAAGCATGCCGATGCTGCTCTTTTTAGCACCCGCGCCCGGATTCGTGCGAAAACGCGTTTTAAGCATGCACATGCATCTTTTGGTAGACGAGATTGAAGTTTTCTGCAAAACCGCAAGATGTGCATGCAAATGGTGCTTTTCGCAGAACGCGCACGTGGATTTCTACCAAACAACGTGCTAAGCATGCCGATGCTGCTCTTTTTAGCACCCGCGCACGGATTCGTGCGAAAACGCGTTTTAAGCATGCACATGCATCTTTTGGTAGACGAGATTGAAGTTTTCTGCAAAACCACAAGATGTGCATGCAAATGGTGCTTTTCGCAGAACGCCCACGTGGATTTCTACCAAACAACGTGCTAAGCATGCCGATGCTGCTCTTTTTAGCACCCGCGCACGGATTTGTGCGAAAACGCGTTTTAAGCATGCACATGCATCTTTTGGTAGACGAGATTGAAGTTTTCTGCAAAACCACAAGATGTGCATGCAAATGGTGCTTTTCGCAGAACGCGCACGTGGATTTCTACCAAACAACGTGCTAAGCATGCCGATGCTGCTCTTTTTAGCACCCGCGCACGGATTCGTGCGAAAACGCGTTTTAAGCATGCACATGCATCTTTTGGTAGACGAGATTGAAGTTTTCTGCAAAACCACAAGATGTGCATGCAAATGGTGCTTTTCGCAGAACGCGCTCGTGGATTTCTACCAAACGACGTGCTAAGCATGCCGATGCTGCTCTTTTTAGCACCCGCGCACGGATTTGTGCGAAAACGCGTTTTAAGCATGCACATGCATCTTTTGGTAGACGAGATTGAAGTTTTCTGCAAAACCACAAGTTGTGCATGCAAATGGTGCTTTCCGCAGAACGCGCACGTGGATTTCTACCAAACAACGTGCTAAGCATGCCGATGCTGCTCTTTTTAGCACCCGCGCACGGATTCGTGCGAAAACGCGTTTTAAGCATGCACATGCATCTTTTGGTAGACGAGATTGAAGTTTTCTGCAAAAGCACAAGATGTGCATGCAAATGGTGCTTTTCGCAGAACGCGCACGTGGATTTCTACCAAACAACGTGCTAAGCATGCCGATGCTGCTCTTTTTAGCACCCGCGCACGGATTCGTGCGAAAACGCGTTTTAAGCATGCACATGCATCTTTTGGTAGACGAGATTGAAGTTTTCTGCAAAACCACAAGATGTGCATGCAAATGGTGCTTTTCGCAGAACGCGCACGTGGATTTCTACCAAACAACGTGCTAAGCATGCCGATGCTGCTCTTTTTAGCACCCGCGCACGGATTCGTGCGAAAACGCGTTTTAAGCATGCACATGCATCTTTTGGTAGACGAGATTGAAGTTTTCTGCAAAACCACAAGATGTGCATGCAAATGGTGCTTTTGGCAGAACGCGCACGTGGATTTCTACCAAACGACGTGCTAAGCATGCCGATGCTGCTCTTTTTAGCACCCGCACACGGATTCGCGCGAAAACGCGTTTTAAGCATGCACATGCATCTTTTGGTAGACGCGGATGAAGTTTTCTGCAAAACCACAAGATGTGCATGCAAATGGTGCTTTTGGCAGAACGCGCACGTGGATTTCTACCAAACGACGTGCTAAGCATGCCGATGCTGCTCTTTTTAGCACCCGCGCACGGATTTGTGCGAAAACGCGTTTTAAGCATGCACATGCATCTTTTGGTAGACGAGATTGAAGTTTTCTGCAAAACCACAAGATGTGCATGCAAATGGTGCTCTTGGCAGAACGCGCACGTGGATTTCTACCAAACAACGTGCTAAGCATGCCGATGCTGCTCTTTTTAGCACCCGCGCACGGATTTGTGCGAAAACGCGTTTTAAGCATGCACATGCATCTTTTGGTAGACGCGGATGAAGTTTTCTGCAAAACCACAAGATGTGCATGCAAATGGTGCTTTTGGCAGAACGCGCACGTGGATTTCTACCAAACGACGTGCTAAGCATGCCGATGCTGCTCTTTTTAGCACCCGCGCACGGATTCGTGCGAAAACGCGTTTTAAGCATGCACATGCATCTTTTGGTAGACGCGGATGAAGTTCTCTGCAAAACCACAAGTTGTGCATGCAAATGGTGCTTTTCGCAGAACGCGCACGTGGATTTCTACCAAACAACGTGCTAAGCATGCCGATGCTGCTCTTTTTAGCACCCGCGCACGGATTCGTGCGAAAACGCGTTTTAAGCATGCACATGCATCTTTTGGTAGACGAGATTGAAGTTTTCTGCAAAACCACAAGATGTGCATGCAAATGGTGCTTTTGGCAGAACGCGCACGTGGATTTCTACCAAACGACGTGCTAAGCATGCCGGTGCTGCTCTTTTTAGCACCCGCGCACGGATTCGCGCGAAAACGCGTTTTAAGCATGCACATGCATCTTTTGGTAGACGCGGATGAAGTTTTCTGCAAAACCACAAGATGTGCATGCAAATGGTGCTTTTGGCAGAACGCGCACGTGGATTTCTACCAAACGACGTGCTAAGCATGCCGATGCTGCTCTTTTTAGCACCCGCGCACGGATTTGTGCGAAAACGCGTTTTAAGCATGCACATGCATCTTTTGGTAGACGAGATTGAAGTTTTCTGCAAAACCACAAGATGTGCATGCAAATGGTGCTTTTGGCAGAACGCGCACGTGGATTTCTACCAAACGACGTGCTAAGCATGCCGATGCTGCTCTTTTTAGCACCCGCACACGGATTCGCGCGAAAACGCGTTTTAAGCATGCACATGCATCTTTTGGTAGACGCGGATGAAGTTTTCTGCAAAACCACAAGATGTGCATGCAAATGGTGCTTTTGGCAGAACGCGCACGTGGATTTCTACCAAACGACGTGCTAAGCATGCCGATGCTGCTCTTTTTAGCACCCGCGCACGGATTTGTGCGAAAACGCGTTTTAAGCATGCACATGCATCTTTTGGTAGACGAGATTGAAGTTTTCTGCAAAACCACAAGATGTGCATGCAAATGGTGCTCTTGGCAGAACGCGCACGTGGATTTCTACCAAACAACGTGCTAAGCATGCCGATGCTGCTCTTTTTAGCACCCGCGCACGGATTTGTGCGAAAACGCGTTTTAAGCATGCACATGCATCTTTTGGTAGACGCGGATGAAGTTTTCTGCAAAACCACAAGATGTGCATGCAAATGGTGCTTTTGGCAGAACGCGCACGTGGATTTCTACCAAACGACGTGCTAAGCATGCCGATGCTGCTCTTTTTAGCACCCGCGCACGGATTCGTGCGAAAACGCGTTTTAAGCATGCACATGCATCTTTTGGTAGACGCGGATGAAGTTTTCTGCAAAACCACAAGATGTGCATGCAAATGGTGCTCTTGGCAGAACGCGCACGTGGATTTCTACCAAACGACGTGCTAAGCATGCCGATGCTGCTCTTTTTAGCACCCGCGCACGGATTTGTGCGAAAACGCGTTTTAAGCATGCACGTGCATCTTTTGGTAGACGAGATTGAAGTTTTCTGCAAAACCACAAGTTGTGCATGCAAATGGTGCTTTTCGCAGAACGCGCACGTGGATTTCTACCAAACAACGTGCTAAGCATGCCGATGCTGCTCTTTTTAGCACCCGCGCACGGATTCGTGCGAAAACGCGTTTTAAGCATGCACATGCATATTTTGGTAGACGAGATTGAAGTTTTCTGCAAAACCACAAGATGTGCATGCAAATGGTGCTTTTGGCAGAACGCGCACGTGGATTTCTACCAAACGACGTGCTAAGCATGCCGGTGCTGCTCTTTTTAGCACCCGCGCACGGATTCGCGCCAAAACGCGTTTTAAGCATGCACATGCATCTTTTGGTAGACGCGGATGAAGTTTTATGCAAAACCACAAGATGTGCATGCAAATGGTGCTTTTGGCAGAACGCGCACGTGGATTTCTACCAAACGACGTGCTAAGCATGCCGATGCTGCTCTTTTTAGCACCCGCGCACGGATTTGTGCGAAAACGCGTTTTAAGCATGCACATGCATCTTTTGGTAGACGAGATTGAAGTTTTCTGCAAAACCACAAGATGTGCATGCAAATGGTGCTCTTGGCAGAACGCGCACGTGGATTTCTACCAAACGACGTGCTAAGCATGCCGATGCTGCTCTTTTTAGCACCCGCGCACGGATTTGTGCGAAAACGCGTTTTAAGCATGCACATGCATCTTTTGGTAGACGCGGATGAAGTTTTCTGCAAAACCACAAGATGTGCATGCAAATGGTGCTTTTGGCAGAACGCGCACGTGGATTTCTACCAAACGACGTGCTAAGCATGCCGATGCTGCTCTTTTTAGCACCCGCGCACGGATTCGTGCGAAAACGCGTTTTAAGCATGCACATGCATCTTTTGGTAGACGCGGATGAAGTTTTCTGCAAAACCACAAGATGTGCATGCAAATGGTGCTCTTGGCAGAACGCGCACGTGGATTTCTACCAAACGACGTGCTAAGCATGCCGATGCTGCTCTTTTTAGCACCCGCGCACGGATTTGTGCGAAAACGCGTTTTAAGCATGCACATGCATCTTTTGGTAGACGAGATTGAAGTTTTCTGCAAAACCACAAGTTGTGCATGCAAATGGTGCTTTTCGCAGAACGCGCACGTGGATTTCTACCAAACAACGTGCTAAGCATGCCGATGCTGCTCTTTTTAGCACCCGCGCACGGATTCGTGCGAAAACGCGTTTTAAGCATGCACATGCATCTTTTGGTAGACGAGATTGAAGTTTTCTGCAAAAGCACAAGATGTGCATGCAAATGGTGCTTTTCGCAGAACGCGCACGTGGATGTCTACCAAACAACGTGCTAAGCATGCCGATGCTGCTCTTTTTAGCACCCGCGCACGGATTCGTGCGAAAACGCGTTTTAAGCATGCACATGCATCTTTTGGTAGACGAGATTGAAGTTTTCTGCAAAACCACAAGATGTGCATGCAAATGGTGCTTATCGCAGAACGCGCACGTGGATTTCTACCAAACAACGTGCTAAGCATGCCGATGCTGCTCTTTTTAGCACCCGCGCACGGATTCGTGCGAAAACGCGTTTTAAGCATGCACATGCATCTTTTGGTAGACGAGATTGAAGTTTTCTGCAAAACCACAAGATGTGCATGCAAATGGTGCTTTTCGCAGAACGCGCACGTGGATTTCTACCAAACAACGTGCTAAGCATGCCGATGCTGCTCTTTTTAGCACCCGCGCACGGATTCGTGCGAAAACGCGTTTTAAGCATGCACATGCATCTTTTGGTAGACGCGGATGAAGTTTTCTGCAAAACCAGAATATGTGCATGCAAATGGTGCTCTTGGCACAACGCGCACGTGGATTTCTACCAAACAACGTGCTAAGCATGCCGATGCTGCTCTTTTTAGCACCCGCGCACGGATTCGTGCGAAAACGCGTTTTAAGCATGCACATGCATCTTTTGGTAGACGAGATTGAAGTTTTCTGCAAAACCACAAGATGTGCATGCAAATGGTGCTTTTCGCAGAACGCGCACGTGGATTTCTACCAAACAACGTGCTAAGCATGCCGATGCTGCTCTTTTTAGCACCCGCGCACGGATTCGTGCGAAAACGCGTTTTAAGCATGCACATGCATCTTTTGGTAGACGAGATTGAAGTTTTCTGCAAAACCACAAGATGTGCATGCAAATGGTGCTTTTCGCAGAACGCGCACGTGGATTTCTACCAAACAACGTGCTAAGCATACCGATGCTGCTCTTTTTAGCACCCGCGCACGGATTCGTGCGAAAACGCGTTTTAAGCATGCACATGCATCTTTTGGTAGACGCGGATGAAGTTTTCTGCAAAACCACAAGATGTGCATGCAAATGGTGCTTTTCGCAGAACGCGCACGTGGATTTCTACCAAACAACGTGCTAAGCATGCCGATGCTGCTCTTTTTAGCACCCGCGCACGGATTCGTGCGAAAACGCGTTTTAAGCATGCACATGCATCTTTTGGTAGACGCGGATGAAGTTTTCTGCAAAACCACAAGATGTGCATGCAAATGGTGCTCTTGGCAGAACGCGCACGTGGATTTCTACCAAACGACGTGCTAAGCATGCCGATGCTGCTCTTTTTAGCACCCGCGCACGCATTTGTGCGAAAACGCGTTTTAAGCATGCACATGCATCTTTTGGTAGACGAGATTGAAGTTTTCTGCAAAACCACTTGTGCATGCAAATGGTGCTTTCCGCAGAACGCGCACGTGGATTTCTACCAAACAACGTGCTAAGCATGCCGATGCTGCTCTTTTTAGCACCCGCGCACGGATTCGTGCGAAAACGCGTTTTGAGCATGCACATGCATCTTTTGGTAGACGAGATTGAAGTTTTCTGCAAAACCACAAGATGTGCATGCAAATGGTGCTTTTCGCAGAACGCGCACGTGGATTTCTACCAAACAACGTGCTAAGCATGCCGATGCTGCTCTTTTTAGCACCCGCGCACGGATTCGTGCGAAAACGCGTTTTAAGCATGCACATGCATCTTTTGGTAGACGAGATTGAAGTTTTCTGCAAAACCACAAGATGTGCATGCAAATGGTGCTTTTCGCAGAACGCGCACGTGGATTTCTACCAAACAACGTGCTAAGCATGCCGATGCTGCTCTTTTTAGCACCCGCGCACGGATTCGTGCGAGAACGCGTTTTAAGCATGCACATGCATGTTTTGGTAGACGCGGATGAAGTTTTCTGCAAAACCACAAGATGTGCATGCAAATGGTGCTTTTGGCAGAACGCGCACGTGGATTTCTACCAAACGACGTGCTAAGCATGCCGATGCTGCTCTTTTTAGCACCCGCGCACGGATTCGTGCGAAAACGCGTTTTAAGCATGCACATGCATCTTTTGGTAGACGCGGATGAAGTTTTCTGCAAAACCACAAGATGTGCATGCAAATGGTGCTCTTGGCAGAACGCGCACGTGGATTTCTACCAAACGACGTGCTAGGCATGCCGATGCTGCTCTTTTTAGCACCCGCGCACGGATTTGTGCGAAAACGCGTTTTAAGCATGCACATGCATCTTTTGGTAGACGAGATTGAAGTTTTCTGCAAAACCACAAGTTGTGCATGCAAATGGTGCTTTCCGCAGAACGCGCACGTGGATTTCTACCAAACAACGTGCTAAGCATGCCGATGCTGCTCTTTTTAGTACCCGCGCACGGATTCGTGCGAAAACGCGTTTTGAGCATGCACATGCATCTTTTGGTAGACGAGATTGAAGTTTTCTGCAAAACCACAAGATGTGCATGCAAATGGTGCTTTTCGCAGAACGCGCACGTGGATTTCTACCAAACAACGTGCTAAGCATGCCGATGCTGCTCTTTTTAGCACCCGCGCACGGATTCGTGCGAGAACGCGTTTTAAGCATGCACATGCATCTTTTGGTAGACGCGGATGAAGTTTTCTGCAAAACCACAAGATGTGCATGCAAATGGTGCTTTTGGCAGAACGCGCACGTGGATTTCTACCAAACGACGTGCTAAGCATGCCGATGCTGCTCTTTTTAGCACCCGCGCACGGATTCGTGCGAAAACGCGTTTTAAGCATGCACATGCATCTTTTGGTAGACGCGGATGAAATTTTCTGCAAAACCACAAGATGTGCATGCAAATGGTGCTCTTGGCAGAACGCGCACGTGGATTTCTACCAAACAACGTGCTAAGCATGCCGATGCTGCTCTTTTTAGCACCCGCGCACGGATTCGTGCGAGAACGCGTTTTAAGCATGCACATGCATCTTTTGGTAGACGCGGATGAAGTTTTCTGCAAAACCACAAGATGTGCATGCAAATGGTGCTTTTGGCAGAACGCGCACGTGGATTTCTACCCAACGACGTGCTAAGCATGCCGATGCTGCTCTTTTTAGCACCCGCGCACGGATTTGTGCGAAAACGCGTTTTAAGCATGCACATGCATCTTTTGGTAGACGAGATTGAAGTTTTCTGCAAAACCACAAGATGTGCATGCAAATGGTGCTTATCGCAGAACGCGCACGTGGATTTCTACCAAACAACGTGCTAAGCATGCCGATGCTGCTCTTTTTAGCACCCGCGCACGGATTTGTGCGAAAACGCGTTTTAAGCATGCACATGCATCTTTTGGTAGACGCGGATGAAGTTTTCTGCAAAACCACAAGATGTGCATGCAAATGGTGCTTTTGGCAGAACGCGCACGTGGATTTCTACCAAACGACGTGCTAAGCATGCCGATGCTGCTCTTTTTAGCACCCGCGCACGGATTCGTGCGAAAACGCGTTTTAAGCATGCACATGCATCTTTTGGTAGACGCGGATGAAGTTTTCTGCAAAACCACAAGATGTGCATGCAAATGGTGCTCTTGGCAGAACGCGCACGTGGATTTCTACCAAACGACGTGCTAAGCATGCCGATGCTGCTCTTTTTAGCACCCGCGCACGGATTTGTGCGAAAACGCGTTTTAAGCATGCACATGCATCTTTTGGTAGACGAGATTGAAGTTTTCTGCAAAACCACAAGTTGTGCATGCAAATGGTGCTTTCCGCAGAACGCGCACGTGGATTTCTACCAAACAACGTGCTAAGCATGCCGATGCTGCTCTTTTTAGCACCCGCGCACGGATTCGTGCGAAAACGCGTTTTGAGCATGCACATGCATCTTTTGGTAGACGAGATTGAAGTTTTCTGCAAAACCACAAGATGTGCATGCAAATGGTGCTTTTCGCAGAACGCGCACGTGGATTTCTACCAAACAACGTGCTAAGCATGCCGATGCTGCTCTTTTTAGCACCCGCGCACGGATTCGTGCGAAAACGCGTTTTAAGCATGCACATGCATCTTTTGGTAGACGAGATTGAAGTTTTCTGCAAAACCACAAGATGTGCATGCAAATGGTGCTTTTCGCAGAACGCGCACGTGGATTTCTACCAAACAACGTGCTAAGCATGCCGATGCTGCTCTTTTTAGCACCCGCGCACGGATTCGTGCGAGAACGCGTTTTAAGCATGCACATGCATCTTTTGGTAGACGCGGATGAAGTTTTCTGCAAAACCACAAGATGTGCATGCAAATGGTGCTTTTGGCAGAACGCGCACGTGGATTTCTACCAAACGACGTGCTAAGCATGCCGATGCTGCTCTTTTTAGCACCCGCGCACGGATTCGTGCGAAAACGCGTTTTAAGCATGCACATGCATCTTTTGGTAGACGCGGATGAAGTTTTCTGCAAAACCACAAGATGTGCATGCAAATGGTGCTCTTGGCAGAACGCGCACGTGGATTTCTACCAAACGACGTGCTAGGCATGCCGATGCTGCTCTTTTTAGCACCCGCGCACGGATTTGTGCGAAAACGCGTTTTAAGCATGCACATGCATCTTTTGGTAGACGAGATTGAAGTTTTCTGCAAAACCACAAGTTGTGCATGCAAATGGTGCTTTCCGCAGAACGCGCACGTGGATTTCTACCAAACAACGTGCTAAGCATGCCGATGCTGCTCTTTTTAGTACCCGCGCACGGATTCGTGCGAAAACGCGTTTTGAGCATGCACATGCATCTTTTGGTAGACGAGATTGAAGTTTTCTGCAAAACCACAAGATGTGCATGCAAATGGTGCTTTTCGCAGAACGCGCACGTGGATTTCTACCAAACAACGTGCTAAGCATGCCGATGCTGCTCTTTTTAGCACCCGCGCACGGATTCGTGCGAGAACGCGTTTTAAGCATGCACATGCATCTTTTGGTAGACGCGGATGAAGTTTTCTGCAAAACCACAAGATGTGCATGCAAATGGTGCTTTTGGCAGAACGCGCACGTGGATTTCTACCAAACGACGTGCTAAGCATGCCGATGCTGCTCTTTTTAGCACCCGCGCACGGATTCGTGCGAAAACGCGTTTTAAGCATGCACATGCATCTTTTGGTAGACGCGGATGAAGTTTTCTGCAAAACCACAAGATGTGCATGCAAATGGTGCTCTTGGCAGAACGCGCACGTGGATTTCTACCAAACAACGTGCTAAGCATGCCGATGCTGCTCTTTTTAGCACCCGCGCACGGATTCGGGCGAGAACGCGTTTTAAGCATGCACATGCATCTTTTGGTAGACGCGGATGAAGTTTTCTGCAAAACCACAAGATGTGCATGCAAATGGTGCTTTTGGCAGAACGCGCACGTGGATTTCTACCAAACGACGTGCTAAGCATGCCGATGCTGCTCTTTTTAGCACCCGCGCACGGATTTGTGCGAAAACGCGTTTTAAGCATGCACATGCATCTTTTGGTAGACGCGATTGAAGTTTTCTGCAAAACCACAAGATGTGCATGCAAATGGTGCTCTTGGCAGAACGCGCACGTGGATTTCTACCAAACAACGTGCTAAGCATGCCGATGCTGCTCTTTTTAGCACCCGCGCACGGATTTGTGCGAAAACGCGTTTTAAGCATGCACATGCATCTTTTGGTAGACGCGGATGAAGTTTTCTGCAAAACCACAAGATGTGCATGCAAATGGTGCTTTTGGCAGAACGCGCACGTGGATTTCTACCAAACGACGTGCTAAGCATGCCGATGCTGCTCTTTTTAGCACCCGCGCACGGATTCGTGCGAAAACGCGTTTTAAGCATGCACATGCATCTTTTGGTAGACGCGGATGAAGTTTTCTGCAAAACCACAAGATGTGCATGCAAATGGTGCTCTTGGCAGAACGCGCACGTGGATTTCTACCAAACGACGTGCTAAGCATGCCGATGCTGCTCTTTTTAGCACCCGCGCACGGATTTGTGCGAAAACGCGTTTTAAGCATGCACATGCATCTTTTGGTAGACGAGATTGAAGTTTTCTGCAAAACCACAAGTTGTGCATGCAAATGGTGCTTTTCGCAGAACGCGCACGTGGATTTCTACCAAACAACGTGCTAAGCATGCCGATGCTGCTCTTTTTAGCACCCGCGCACGGATTCGTGCGAAAACGCGTTTTAAGCATGCACATGCATCTTTTGGTAGACGAGATTGAAGTTTTCTGCAAAACCACAAGATGTGCATGCAAATGGTGCTTTTGGCAGAACGCGCACGTGGATTTCTACCAAACGACGTGCTAAGCATGCCGGTGCTGCTCTTTTTAGCACCCGCGCACGGATTCGCGCCAAAACGCGTTTTAAGCATGCACATGCATCTTTTGGTAGACGCGGATGAAGTTTTCTGCAAAACCACAAGATGTGCATGCAAATGGTGCTTTTGGCAGAACGCGCACGTGGATTTCTACCAAACGACGTGCTAAGCATGCCGATGCTGCTCTTTTTAGCACCCGCGCACGGATTTGTGCGAAAACGCGTTTTAAGCATGCACATGCATCTTTTGGTAGACGAGATTGAAGTTTTCTGCAAAACCACAAGATGTGCATGCAAATGGTGCTCTTGGCAGAACGCGCACGTGGATTTCTACCAAACGACGTGCTAAGCATGCCGATGCTGCTCTTTTTAGCACCCGCGCACGGATTTGTGCGAAAACGCGTTTTAAGCATGCACATGCATCTTTTGGTAGACGCGGATGAAGTTTTCTGCAAAACCACAAGATGTGCATGCAAATGGTGCTTTTGGCAGAACGCGCACGTGGATTTCTACCAAACGACGTGCTAAGCATGCCGATGCTGCTCTTTTTAGCACCCGCGCACGGATTCGTGCGAAAACGCGTTTTAAGCATGCACATGCATCTTTTGGTAGACGCGGATGAAGTTTTCTGCAAAACCACAAGATGTGCATGCAAATGGTGCTCTTGGCAGAACGCGCACGTGGATTTCTACCAAACGACGTGCTAAGCATGCCGATGCTGCTCTTTTTAGCACCCGCGCACGGATTTGTGCGAAAACGCGTTTTAAGCATGCACATGCATCTTTTGGTAGACGAGATTGAAGTTTTCTGCAAAACCACAAGTTGTGCATGCAAATGGTGCTTTTCGCAGAACGCGCACGTGGATTTCTACCAAACAACGTGCTAAGCATGCCGATGCTGCTCTTTTTAGCACCCGCGCACGGATTCGTGCGAAAACGCGTTTTAAGCATGCACATGCATCTTTTGGTAGACGAGATTGAAGTTTTCTGCAAAAGCACAAGATGTGCATGCAAATGGTGCTTTTCGCAGAACGCGCACGTGGATGTCTACCAAACAACGTGCTAAGCATGCCGATGCTGCTCTTTTTAGCACCCGCGCACGGATTCGTGCGAAAACGCGTTTTAAGCATGCACATGCATCTTTTGGTAGACGAGATTGAAGTTTTCTGCAAAACCACAAGATGTGCATGCAAATGGTGCTTTTCGCAGAACGCGCACGTGGATTTCTACCACACAACGTGCTAAGCATGCCGATGCTGCTCTTTTTAGCACCCGCGCACGGATTCGTGCGAAAACGCGTTTTAAGCATGCACATGCATCTTTTGGTAGACGAGATTGAAGTTTTCTGCAAAACCACAAGATGTGCATGCAAATGGTGCTTTTCGCAGAACGCGCACGTGGATTTCTACCAAACAACGTGCTAAGCATGCCGATGCTGCTCTTTTTAGCACCCGCGCACGGATTCGTGCGAAAACGCGTTTTAAGCATGCACATGCATCTTTTGGTAGACGCGGATGAAGTTTTCTGCAAAACCAGAATATGTGCATGCAAATGGTGCTCTTGGCACAACGCGCACGTGGATTTCTACCAAACAACGTGCTAAGCATGCCGATGCTGCTCTTTTTAGCACCCGCGCACGGATTCGTGCGAAAACGCGTTTTAAGCATGCACATGCATCTTTTGGTAGACGAGATTGAAGTTTTCTGCAAAACCACAAGATGTGCATGCAAATGGTGCTTTTCGCAGAACGCGCACGTGGATTTCTACCAAACAACGTGCTAAGCATGCCGATGCTGCTCTTTTTAGCACCCGCGCACGGATTCGTGCGAAAACGCGTTTTAAGCATGCACATGCATCTTTTGGTAGACGAGATTGAAGTTTTCTGCAAAACCACAAGATGTGCATGCAAATGGTGCTTTTCGCAGAACGCGCACGTGGATTTCTACCAAACAACGTGCTAAGCATACCGATGCTGCTCTTTTTAGCACCCGCGCACGGATTCGTGCGAAAACGCGTTTTAAGCATGCACATGCATCTTTTGGTAGACGCGGATGAAGTTTTCTGCAAAACCACAAGATGTGCATGCAAATGGTGCTTTTCGCAGAACGCGCACGTGGATTTCTACCAAACAACGTGCTAAGCATGCCGATGCTGCTCTTTTTAGCACCCGCGCACGGATTCGTGCGAGAACGCGTTTTAAGCATGCACATGCATCTTTTGGTAGACGCGGATGAAGTTTTCTGCAAAACCACAAGATGTGCATGCAAATGGTGCTTTTGGCAGAACGCGCACGTGGATTTCTACCAAACGACGTGCTAAGCATGCCGATGCTGCTCTTTTTAGCACCCGCGCACGGATTCGTGCGAAAACGCGTTTTAAGCATGCACATGCATCTTTTGGTAGACGCGGATGAAGTTTTCTGCAAAACCACAAGATGTGCATGGAAATGGTGCTCTTGGCAGAACGCGCACGTGGATTTCTACCAAACGACGTGCTAAGCATGCCGATGCTGCTCTTTTTAGCACCCGCGCACGGATTTGTGCGAAAACGCGTTTTAAGCATGCACATGCATCTTTTGGTAGACGAGATTGAAGTTTTCTGCAAAACCACAAGTTGTGCATGCAAATGGTGCTTTCCGCAGAACGCGCACGTGGATTTCTACCAAACAACGTGCTAAGCATGCCGATGCTGCTCTTTTTAGCACCCGCGCACGGATTCGTGCGAAAACGCGTTTTGAGCATGCACATGCATCTTTTGGTAGACGAGATTGAAGTTTTCTGCAAAACCACAAGATGTGCATGCAAATGGTGCTTTTCGCAGAACGCGCACGTGGATTTCTACCAAACAACGTGCTAAGCATGCCGATGCTGCTCTTTTTAGCACCCGCGCACGGATTCGTGCGAAAACGCGTTTTAAGCATGCACATGCATCTTTTGGTAGACGAGATTGAAGTTTTCTGCAAAACCACAAGATGTGCATGCAAATGGTGCTTTTCGCAGAACGCGCACGTGGATTTCTACCAAACAACGTGCTAAGCATGCCGATGCTGCTCTTTTTAGCACCCTCGCACGGATTCGTGCGAGAACGCGTTTTAAGCATGCACATGCATCTTTTGGTAGACGCGGATGAAGTTTTCTGCAAAACCACAAGATGTGCATGCAAATGGTGCTTTTGGCCGAACGCGCACGTGGATTTCTACCAAACGACGTGCTAAGCATGCCGATGCTGCTCTTTTTAGCACCCGCGCACGGATTCGTGCGAAAACGCGTTTTAAGCATGCACATGCATCTTTTGGTAGACGCGGATGAAGTTTTCTGCAAAACCACAAGATGTGCATGCAAATGGTGCTCTTGGCAGAACGCGCACGTGGATTTCTACCAAACGACGTGCTAGGCATGCCGATGCTGCTCTTTTTAGCACCCGCGCACGGATTTGTGCGAAAACGCGTTTTAAGCATGCACATGCATCTTTTGGTAGACGAGATTGAAGTTTTCTGCAAAACCACAAGTTGTGCATGCAAATGGTGCTTTCCGCAGAACGCGCACGTGGATTTCTACCAAACAACGTGCTAAGCATGCCGATGCTGCTCTTTTTAGTACCCGCGCACGGATTCGTGCGAAAACGCGTTTTGAGCATGCACATGCATCTTTTGGTAGACGAGATTGAAGTTTTCTGCAAAACCACAAGATGTGCATGCAAATGGTGCTTTTCGCAGAACGCGCACGTGGATTTCTACCAAACAACGTGCTAAGCATGCCGATGCTGCTCTTTTTAGCACCCGCGCACGGATTCGTGCGAGAACGCGTTTTAAGCATGCACATGCATCTTTTGGTAGACGCGGATGAAGTTTTCTGCAAAACCACAAGATGTGCATGCAAATGGTGCTTTTGGCAGAACGCGCACGTGGATTTCTACCAAACGACGTGCTAAGCATGCCGATGCTGCTCTTTTTAGCACCCGCGCACGGATTCGTGCGAAAACGCGTTTTAAGCATGCACATGCATCTTTTGGTAGACGCGGATGAAGTTTTCTGCAAAACCACAAGATGTGCATGCAAATGGTGCTCTTGGCAGAACGCGCACGTGGATTTCTACCAAACGACGTGCTAGGCATGCCGATGCTGCTCTTTTTAGCACCCGCGCACGGATTTGTGCGAAAACGCGTTTTAAGCATGCACATGCATCTTTTGGTAGACGAGATTGAAGTTTTCTGCAAAACCACAAGTTGTGCATGCAAATGGTGCTTTCCGCAGAACGCGCACGTGGATTTCTACCAAACAACGTGCTAAGCATGCCGATGCTGCTCTTTTTAGCACCCGCGCCCGGATTCGTGCGAAAACGCGTTTTAAGCATGCACATGCATCTTTTGGTAGACGAGATTGAAGTTTTCTGCAAAACCACAAGATGTGCATGCAAATGGTGCTTTTCGCAGAACGCGCACGTGGATTTCTACCAAACAACGTGCTAAGCATGCCGATGCTGCTCTTTTTAGCACCCGCGCACGGATTCGTGCGAAAACGCGTTTTAAGCATGCACATGCATCTTTTGGTAGACGCGGATGAAGTTTTCTGCAAAACCACAAGATGTGCATGCAAATGGTGCTCTTGGCAGAACGCGCACGTGGATTTCTACCAAACGACGTGCTAAGCATGCCGATGCTGCTCTTTTTAGCACCCGCGCATGGATTTGTGCGAAAACGCGTTTTAAGCATGCACATGCATCTTTTGGTAGACGAGATTGAAGTTTTCTGCAAAACCACAAGTTGTGCATGCAAATGGTGCTTTTCGCAGAACGCGCACGTGGATTTCTACCAAACAACGTGCTAAGCATGCCGATGCTGCTCTTTTTAGCACCCGCGCACGGATTCGTGCGAAAACGCGTTTTAAGCATGCACATGCATCTTTTGGTAGACGAGATTGAAGTTTTCTGCAAAAGCACAAGATGTGCATGCAAATGGTGCTTTTCGCAGAACGCGCACGTGGATTTCTACCAAACAACGTGCTAAGCATGCCGATGCTGCTCTTTTTAGCACCCGCGCACGGATTCGTGCGAAAACGCGTTTTAAGCATGCACATGCATCTTTTGGTAGACGAGATTGAAGTTTTCTGCAAAACCACAAGATGTGCATGCAAATGGTGCTTTTCGCAGAACGCGCACGTGGATTTCTACCAAACAACGTGCTAAGCATGCCGATGCTGCTCTTTTTAGCACCTGCGCACGGATTCGTGCGAAAACGCGTTTTAAGCATGCACATGCATCTTTTGGTAGACGAGATTGAAGTTTTCTGCAAAACCACAAGATGTGCATGCAAATGGTGCTTTTCGCAGAACGCGCACGTGGATTTCTACCAAACAACGTGCTAAGCATGCCGATGCTGCTCTTTTTAGCACCCGCGCACGGATTCGTGCGAAAACGCGTTTTAAGCATGCACATGCATCTTTTGGTAGACGCGGATGAAGTTTTCTGCAAAACCACAAGATGTGCATGCAAATGGTGCTTTTCGCAGAACGCGCACGTGGATTTCTACCAAACAACGTGCTAAGCATGCCGATGCTGCTCTTTTTAGCACCCGCGCACGGATTCGTGCGAAAACGCGTTTTAAGCATGCACATGCATCTTTTGGTAGACGAGATTGAAGTTTTCTGCAAAACCACAAGATGTGCACGCAAATGGTGCTTTTCGCAGAACGCGCACGTGGATTTCCACCAAACAACGTGCTAAGCATGCCGATGCTGCTCTTTTTAGCACCCGCGCCCGGATTCGTGCGAAAACGCGTTTTAAGCATGCACATGCATCTTTTGGTAGACGAGATTGAAGTTTTCTGCAAAACCACAAGATGTGCATGCAAATGGTGCTTTTCGCAGAACGCGCACGTGGATTTCTACCAAACAACGTGCTAAGCATGCCGATGCTGCTCTTTTTAGCACCCGCGCACGGATTCGTGCGAAAACGCGTTTTAAGCATGCACATGCATCTTTTGGTAGACGAGATTGAAGTTTTCTGCAAAAGCACAAGATGTGCATGCAAATGGTGCTTTTCGCAGAACGCGCACGTGGATTTCTACCAAACAACGTGCTAAGCATGCCGATGCTGCTCTTTTAGCACCCGCGCACGGATTCGTGCGAAAACGCGTTTTAAGCATGCACATGCATCTTTTGGTAGACGAGATTGAAGTTTTCTGCAAAACCACAATATGTGCATGCAAATGGTGCTTTTCGCAGAACGCGCACGTGGATTTCTACCAAACAACGTGCTAAGCATGCCGATGCTGCTCTTTTTAGCACCCGCGCACGGATTCGTGCGAAAACGCGTTTTAAGCATGCACATGCATCTTTTGGTAGACGAGATTGAAGTTTTCTGCAAAACCACAAGATGTGCATGCAAATGGTGCTTTTGGCAGAACGCGCACGTGGATTTCTACCAAACGACGTGCTAAGCATGCCGATGCTGCTATTTTTAGCACCCGCGCACGGATTCGCGCGAAAACGCGTTTTAAGCATGCACATGCATCTTTGGTAGACGAGATTGAAGTTTTCTGCAAAACCACAAGATGTGCATGCAAATGGTGCTTTTCGCAGAACGCGCACGTGGATTTCCACCAAACAACGTGCTAAGCATGCCGA
Organism: Dermacentor andersoni; assembly: GCF_023375885.2. Taxonomy (NCBI): domain Eukaryota; kingdom Metazoa; phylum Arthropoda; class Arachnida; order Ixodida; family Ixodidae; genus Dermacentor; species Dermacentor andersoni. The sequence continues at coordinate 73,510 of NW_027314986.1, forward strand.
TGCTGCTCTTTTTAGCACCCGCGCCCGGATTCGTGCGAAAACGCGTTTTAAGCATGCACATGCATCTTTTGGTAGACGAGATTGAAGTTTTCTGCAAAACCACAAGATGTGCATGCAAATGGTGCTTTTCGCAGAACGCGCACGTGGATTTCTACCAAACAACGTGCTAAGCATGCCGATGCTGCTCTTTTTAGCACCCGCGCACGGATTCGTGCGAAAACGCGTTTTAAGCATGCACATGCATCTTTTGGTAGACGAGATTGAAGTTTTCTGCAAAACCACAAGATGTGCATGCAAATGGTGCTTTTCGCAGAACGCGCACGTGGATGTCCACCAAACAACGTGCTAAGCATGCCGATGCTGCTCTTTTTTAGCACCCGCGCCCGGATTCGTGCGAAAACGCGTTTTAAGCATGCACATGCATCTTTTGGTAGACGAGATTGAAGTTTTCTGCAAAACCGCAAGATGTGCATGCAAATGGTGCTTTTCGCAGAACGCGCACGTGGATTTCTACCAAACAACGTGCTAAGCATGCCGATGCTGCTCTTTTTAGCACCCGCGCACGGATTCGTGCGAAAACGCGTTTTAAGCATGCACATGCATCTTTTGGTAGACGAGATTGAAGTTTTCTGCAAAACCACAAGATGTGCATGCAAATGGTGCTTTTCGCAGAACGCCCACGTGGATTTCTACCAAACAACGTGCTAAGCATGCCGATGCTGCTCTTTTTAGCACCCGCGCACGGATTTGTGCGAAAACGCGTTTTAAGCATGCACATGCATCTTTTGGTAGACGAGATTGAAGTTTTCTGCAAAACCACAAGATGTGCATGCAAATGGTGCTTTTCGCAGAACGCGCACGTGGATTTCTACCAAACAACGTGCTAAGCATGCCGATGCTGCTCTTTTTAGCACCCGCGCACGGATTCGTGCGAAAACGCGTTTTAAGCATGCACATGCATCTTTTGGTAGACGAGATTGAAGTTTTCTGCAAAACCACAAGATGTGCATGCAAATGGTGCTCTTGGCAGAACGCGCACGTGGATTTCTACCAAACGACGTGCTAAGCATGCCGATGCTGCTCTTTTTAGCACCCGCGCATGGATTTGTGCGAAAACGCGTTTTAAGCATGCACATGCATCTTTTGGTAGACGAGATTGAAGTTTTCTGCAAAACCACAAGTTGTGCATGCAAATGGTGCTTTTCGCAGAACGCGCACGTGGATTTCTACCAAACAACGTGCTAAGCATGCCGATGCTGCTCTTTTTAGCACCCGCGCACGGATTCGTGCGAAAACGCGTTTTAAGCATGCACATGCATCTTTTGGTAGACGAGATTGAAGTTTTCTGCAAAAGCACAAGATGTGCATGCAAATGGTGCTTTTCGCAGAACGCGCACGTGGATTTCTACCAAACAACGTGCTAAGCATGCCGATGCTGCTCTTTTTAGCACCCGCGCACGGATTCGTGCGAAAACGCGTTTTAAGCATGCACATGCATCTTTTGGTAGACGAGATTGAAGTTTTCTGCAAAACCACAAGATGTGCATGCAAATGGTGCTTTTCGCAGAACGCGCACGTGGATTTCTACCAAACAACGTGCTAAGCATGCCGATGCTGCTCTTTTTAGCACCTGCGCACGGATTCGTGCGAAAACGCGTTTTAAGCATGCACATGCATCTTTTGGTAGACGAGATTGAAGTTTTCTGCAAAACCACAAGATGTGCATGCAAATGGTGCTTTTCGCAGAACGCGCACGTGGATTTCTACCAAACAACGTGCTAAGCATGCCGATGCTGCTCTTTTTAGCACCCGCGCACGGATTCGTGCGAAAACGCGTTTTAAGCATGCACATGCATCTTTTGGTAGACGCGGATGAAGTTTTCTGCAAAACCACAAGATGTGCATGCAAATGGTGCTTTTCGCAGAACGCGCACGTGGATTTCTACCAAACAACGTGCTAAGCATGCCGATGCTGCTCTTTTTAGCACCCGCGCACGGATTCGTGCGAAAACGCGTTTTAAGCATGCACATGCATCTTTTGGTAGACGAGATTGAAGTTTTCTGCAAAACCACAAGATGTGCATGCAAATGGTGCTTTTCGCAGAACGCGCACGTGGATTTCCACCAAACAACGTGCTAAGCATGCCGATGCTGCTCTTTTTAGCACCCGCGCCCGGATTCGTGCGAAAACGCGTTTTAAGCATGCACATGCATCTTTTGGTAGACGAGATTGAAGTTTTCTGCAAAACCACAAGATGTGCATGCAAATGGTGCTTTTCGCAGAACGCGCACGTGGATTTCTACCAAACAACGTGCTAAGCATGCCGATGCTGCTCTTTTTAGCACCCGCGCACGGATTCGTGCGAAAACGCGTTTTAAGCATGCACATGCATCTTTTGGTAGACGAGATTGAAGTTTTCTGCAAAAGCACAAGATGTGCATGCAAATGGTGCTTTTCGCAGAACGCGCACGTGGATTTCTACCAAACAACGTGCTAAGCATGCCGATGCTGCTCTTTTTAGCACCCGCGCACGGATTCGTGCGAAAACGCGTTTTAAGCATGCACATGCATCTTTTGGTAGACGAGATTGAAGTTTTCTGCAAAACCACAATATGTGCATGCAAATGGTGCTTTTCGCAGAACGCGCACGTGGATTTCTACCAAACAACGTGCTAAGCATGCCGATGCTGCTCTTTTTAGCACCCGCGCACGGATTCGTGCGAAAACGCGTTTTAAGCATGCACATGCATCTTTTGGTAGACGAGATTGAAGTTTTCTGCAAAACCACAAGATGTGCATGCAAATGGTGCTTTTGGCAGAACGCGCACGTGGATTTCTACCAAACGACGTGCTAAGCATGCCGATGCTGCTATTTTTAGCACCCGCGCACGGATTCGCGCGAAAACGCGTTTTAAGCATGCACATGCATCTTTTGGTAGACGAGATTGAAGTTTTCTGCAAAACCACAAGATGTGCATGCAAATGGTGCTTTTCGCAGAACGCGCACGTGGATTTCCACCAAACAACGTGCTAAGCATGCCGATGCTGCTCTTTTTAGCACCCGCGCCCGGATTCGTGCGAAAACGCGTTTTAAGCATGCACATGCATCTTTTGGTAGACGAGATTGAAGTTTTCTGCAAAACCACAAGATGTGCATGCAAATGGTGCTTTTCGCAGAACGCGCACGTGGATTTCTACCAAACAACGTGCTAAGCATGCCGATGCTGCTCTTTTTAGCACCCGCGCACGGATTCATGCGAAAACGCGTTTTAAGCATGCACATGCATCTTTTGGTAGACGAGATTGAAGTTTTCTGCAAAACCACAAGATGTGCATGCAAATGGTGCTTTTCGCAGAACGCGCACGTGGATTTCCACCAAACAACGTGCTAAGCATGCCGATGCTGCTCTTTTTAGCACCCGCGCCCGGATTCGTGCGAAAACGCGTTTTAAGCATGCACATGCATCTTTTGGTAGACGAGATTGAAGTTTTCTGCAAAACCGCAAGATGTGCATGCAAATGGTGCTTTTCGCAGAACGCGCACGTGGATTTCTACCAAACAACGTGCTAAGCATGCCGATGCTGCTCTTTTTAGCACCCGCGCACGGATTCGTGCGAAAACGCGTTTTAAGCATGCACATGCATCTTTTGGTAGACGAGATTGAAGTTTTCTGCAAAACCACAAGATGTGCATGCAAATGGTGCTTTTCGCAGAACGCCCACGTGGATTTCTACCAAACAACGTGCTAAGCATGCCGATGCTGCTCTTTTTAGCACCCGCGCACGGATTTGTGCGAAAACGCGTTTTAAGCATGCACATGCATCTTTTGGTAGACGAGATTGAAGTTTTCTGCAAAACCACAAGATGTGCATGCAAATGGTGCTTTTCGCAGAACGCGCACGTGGATTTCTACCAAACAACGTGCTAAGCATGCCGATGCTGCTCTTTTTAGCACCCGCGCACGGATTCGTGCGAAAACGCGTTTTAAGCATGCACATGCATCTTTTGGTAGACGAGATTGAAGTTTTCTGCAAAACCACAAGATGTGCATGCAAATGGTGCTTTTCGCAGAACGCGCACGTGGATTTCTACCAAACGACGTGCTAAGCATGCCGATGCTGCTCTTTTTAGCACCCGCGCACGGATTTGTGTGAAAACGCGTTTTAAGCATGCACATGCATCTTTTGGTAGACGAGATTGAAGTTTTCTGCAAAACCACAAGTTGTGCATGCAAATGGTGCTTTCCGCAGAACGCGCACGTGGATTTCTACCAAACAACGTGCTAAGCATGCCGATGCTGCTCTTTTTAGCACCCGCGCACGGATTCGTGCGAAAACGCGTTTTAAGCATGCACATGCATCTTTTGGTAGACGAGATTGAAGTTTTCTGCAAAAGCACAAGATGAGCATGCAAATGGTGCATTTCGCAGAACGCGCACGTGGATTTCTACCAAACAACGTGCTAAGCATGCCGATGCTGCTCTTTTTAGCACCCGCGCACGGATTCGTGCGAAAACGCGTTTTAAGCATGCACAAGCATCTTTTGGTAGACGAGATTGAAGTTTTCTGCAAAACCACAAGATGTGCATGCAAATGGTGCTTTTCGCAGAACGCGCACGTGGATTTCTACCAAACAACGTGCTAAGCATGCCGATGCTGCTCTTTTTAGCACCCGCGCACGGATTCGTGCGAAAACGCGTTTTAAGCATGCACATGCATCTTTTGGTAGACGAGATTGAAGTTTTCTGCAAAACCACAAGATGTGCATGCAAATGGTGCTTTTGGCAGAACGCGCACGTGGATTTCTACCAAACGACGTGCTAAGCATGCCGATGCTGCTCTTTTTAGCACCCGCGCACGGATTCGCGCGAAAACGCGTTTTAAGCATGCACATGCATCTTTTGGTAGACGCGGATGAAGTTTTCTGCAAAACCACAAGATGTGCATGCAAATGGTGCTTTTGGCAGAACGCGCACGTGGATTTCTACCAAACGACGTGCTAAGCATGCCGATGCTGCTCTTTTTAGCACCCGCGCACGGATTTGTGCGAAAACGCGTTTTAAGCATGCACATGCATCTTTTGGTAGACGAGATTGAAGTTTTCTGCAAAACCACAAGATGTGCATGCAAATGGTGCTTTTCGCAGAACGCGCACGTGGATTTCTACCAAACAACGTGCTAAGCATGCCGATGCTGCTCTTTTTAGCACCCGCGCACGGATTCGTGCGAAAACGCGTTTTAAGCATGCACATGCATCTTTTGGTAGACGAGATTGAAGTTTTCTGCAAAACCACAAGATGTGCATGCAAATGGTGCTTTTCGCAGAACGCGCACGTGGATTTCTACCAAACAACGTGCTAAGCATGCCGATGCTGCTCTTTTTAGCACCCGCGCACGGATTCGTGCGAGAACGCGTTTTAAGCATGCACATGCATCTTTTGGTAGACGCGGATGAAGTTTTCTGCAAAACCACAAGATGTGCATGCAAATGGTGCTTTTGGCCGAACGCGCACGTGGATTTCTACCAAACGACGTGCTAAGCATGCCGATGCTGCTCTTTTTAGCACCCGCGCACGGATTCGTGCGAAAACGCGTTTTAAGCATGCACATGCATCTTTTGGTAGACGCGGATGAAGTTTTCTGCAAAACCACAAGATGTGCATGCAAATGGTGCTCTTGGCAGAACGCGCACGTGGATTTCTACCAAACGACGTGCTAGGCATGCCGATGCTGCTCTTTTTAGCACCCGCGCACGGATTTGTGCGAAAACGCGTTTTAAGCATGCACATGCATCTTTTGGTAGACGAGATTGAAGTTTTCTGCAAAACCACAAGTTGTGCATGCAAATGGTGCTTTCCGCAGAACGCGCACGTGGATTTCTGCCAAACAACGTGCTAAGCATGCCGATGCTGCTCTTTTTAGTACCCGCGCACGGATTCGTGCGAAAACGCGTTTTGAGCATGCACATGCATCTTTTGGTAGACGAGATTGAAGTTTTCTGCAAAACCACAAGATGTGCATGCAAATGGTGCTTTTCGCAGAACGCGCACGTGGATTTCTACCAAACAACGTGCTAAGCATGCCGATGCTGCTCTTTTTAGCACCCGCGCACGGATTCGTGCGAGAACGCGTTTTAAGCATGCACATGCATCTTTTGGTAGACGCGGATGAAGTTTTCTGCAAAACCACAAGATGTGCATGCAAATGGTGCTTTTGGCAGAACGCGCACGTGGATTTCTACCAAACGACGTGCTAAGCATGCCGATGCTGCTCTTTTAGCACCCGCGCACGGATTCGTGCGAAAACGCGTTTTAAGCATGCACATGCATCTTTTGGTAGACGCGGATGAAGTTTTCTGCAAAACCACAAGATGTGCATGCAAATGGTGCTCTTGGCAGAACGCGCACGTGGATTTCTACCAAACGACGTGCTAGGCATGCCGATGCTGCTCTTTTTAGCACCCGCGCACGGATTTGTGCGAAAACGCGTTTTAAGCATGCACATGCATCTTTTGGTAGACGAGATTGAAGTTTTCTGCAAAACCACAAGTTGTGCATGCAAATGGTGCTTTCCGCAGAACGCGCACGTGGATTTCTACCAAACAACGTGCTAAGCATGCCGATGCTGCTCTTTTTAGCACCCGCGCCCGGATTCGTGCGAAAACGCGTTTTAAGCATGCACATGCATCTTTTGGTAGACGAGATTGAAGTTTTCTGCAAAACCACAAGATGTGCATGCAAATGGTGCTTTTCGCAGAACGCGCACGTGGATTTCTACCAAACAACGTGCTAAGCATGCCGATGCTGCTCTTTTTAGCACCCGCGCACGGATTCGTGCGAAAACGCGTTTTAAGCATGCACATGCATCTTTTGGTAGACGCGGATGAAGTTTTCTGCAAAACCACAAGATGTGCATGCAAATGGTGCTCTTGGCAGAACGCGCACGTGGATTTCTACCAAACGACGTGCTAAGCATGCCGATGCTGCTCTTTTTAGCACCCGCGCATGGATTTGTGCGAAAACGCGTTTTAAGCATGCACATGCATCTTTTGGTAGACGAGATTGAAGTTTTCTGCAAAACCACAAGTTGTGCATGCAAATGGTGCTTTTCGCAGAACGCGCACGTGGATTTCTACCAAACAACGTGCTAAGCATGCCGATGCTGCTCTTTTTAGCACCCGCGCACGGATTCGTGCGAAAACGCGTTTTTAAGCATGCACATGCATCTTTTGGTAGACGAGATTGAAGTTTTCTGCAAAAGCACAAGATGTGCATGCAAATGGTGCTTTTCGCAGAACGCGCACGTGGATTTCTACCAAACAACGTGCTAAGCATGCCGATGCTGCTCTTTTTAGCACCCGCGCACGGATTCGTGCGAAAACGCGTTTTAAGCATGCACATGCATCTTTTGGTAGACGAGATTGAAGTTTTCTGCAAAACCACAAGATGTGCATGCAAATGGTGCTTTTCGCAGAACGCGCACGTGGATTTCTACCAAACAACGTGCTAAGCATGCCGATGCTGCTCTTTTTAGCACCTGCGCACGGATTCGTGCGAAAACGCGTTTTAAGCATGCACATGCATCTTTTGGTAGACGAGATTGAAGTTTTCTGCAAAACCACAAGATGTGCATGCAAATGGTGCTTTTCGCAGAACGCGCACGTGGATTTCTACCAAACAACGTGCTAAGCATGCCGATGCTGCTCTTTTTAGCACCCGCGCACGGATTCGTGCGAAAACGCGTTTTAAGCATGCACATGCATCTTTTGGTAGACGCGGATGAAGTTTTCTGCAAAACCACAAGATGTGCATGCAATGGTGCTTTTCGCAGAACGCGCACGTGGATTTCTACCAAACAACGTGCTAAGCATGCCGATGCTGCTCTTTTTAGCACCCGCGCACGGATTCGTGCGAAAACGCGTTTTAAGCATGCACATGCATCTTTGGTAGACGAGATTGAAGTTTTTCTGCAAAACCACAAGATGTGCATGCAAATGGTGCTTTTCGCAGAACGCGCACGTGGATTTCCACCAAACAACGTGCTAAGCATGCCGATGCTGCTCTTTTTAGCACCCGCGCCCGGATTCGTGCGAAAACGCGTTTTAAGCATGCACATGCATCTTTTGGTAGACGAGATTGAAGTTTTCTGCAAAACCACAAGATGTGCATGCAAATGGTGCTTTTCGCAGAACGCGCACGTGGATTTCTACCAAACAACGTGCTAAGCATGCCGATGCTGCTCTTTTTAGCACCCGCGCACGGATTCGTGCGAAAACGCGTTTTAAGCATGCACATGCATCTTTTGGTAGACGAGATTGAAGTTTTCTGCAAAACCACAGATGTGCATGCAAATGGTGCTTTTCGCAGAACGCCCACGTGGATTTCTACCAAACAACGTGCTAAGCATGCCGATGCTGCTCTTTTTAGCACCCGCGCACGGATTTGTGCGAAAACGCGTTTTAAGCATGCACATGCATCTTTTGGTAGACGAGATTGAAGTTTTCTGCAAAACCACAAGTTGTGCATGCAAATGGTGCTTTCCGCAGAACGCGCACGTGGATTTCTACCAAACGACGTGCTAAGCATGCCGATGCTGCTCTTTTTAGCACCCGTGCACGGATTCGTGCGAAAACGCGTTTTAAGCATGCACATGCATCTTTTTGGTAGACGCGGATGAAGTTTTCTGCAAAACCACAAGATGTGCATGCAAATGGTGCTTTTCGCAGAACGCGCACGTGGATTTCTACCAAACAACGTGCTAAGCATGCCGATGCTGCTCTTTTTAGCACCCGCGCACGGATTCGTGCGAAAACGCGTTTTAAGCATGCACATGCATCTTTTGGTAGACGAGATTGAAGTTTTCTGCAAAACCACAAGATGTGCATGCAAATGGTGCTTTTCGCAGAACGCGCACGTGATTTCCACCAAACAACGTGCTAAGCATGCCGATGCTGCTCTTTTAGCACCCGCGCCCGGATTCGTGCGAAAACGCGTTTTAAGCATGCACATGCATCTTTTGGTAGACGAGATTGAAGTTTTCTGCAAAACCACAAGATGTGCATGCAAATGGTGCTTTTCGCAGAACGCGCACGTGGATTTCTACCAAACAACGTGCTAAGCATGCCGATGCTGCTCTTTTTAGCACCCGCGCACGGATTCGTGCGAAAACGCGTTTTAAGCATGCACATGCATCTTTTGGTAGACGAGATTGAAGTTTTCTGCAAAACCACAAGATGTGCATGCAAATGGTGCTTTTCGCAGAACGCCCACGTGGATTTCTACCAAACAACGTGCTAAGCATGCCGATGCTGCTCTTTTTAGCACCCGCGCACGGATTTGTGCGAAAACGCGTTTTAAGCATGCACATGCATCTTTTGGTAGACGAGATTGAAGTTTTCTGCAAAACCACAAGTTGTGCATGCAAATGGTGCTTTCCGCAGAACGCGCACGTGGATTTCTACCAAACGACGTGCTAAGCATGCCGATGCTGCTCTTTTTAGCACCCGCGCACGGATTCGTGCGAAAACGCGTTTTAAGCATGCACATGCATCTTTTGGTAGACGAGATTGAAGTTTTCTGCAAAAGCACAAGATGTGCATGCAAATGGTGCTTTTCGCAGAACGCGCACGTGGATTTCTACCAAACAACGTGCTAAGCATGCCGATGCTGCTCTTTTTAGCACCCCGCGCACGGATTCGTGCGAAAACGCGTTTTAAGCATGCACATGCATCTTTTGGTAGACGAGATTGAAGTTTTCTGCAAAACCACAATATGTGCATGCAAATGGTGCTTTTCGCAGAACGCGCACGTGGATTTCTACCAAACAACGTGCTAAGCATGCCGATGCTGCTCTTTTTAGCACCCGCGCACGGATTCGTGCGAAAACGCGTTTTAAGCATGCACATGCATCTTTTGGTAGACGAGATTGAAGTTTTCTGCAAAACCACAAGATGTGCATGCAAATGGTGCTTTTGGCAGAACGCGCACGTGGATTTCTACCAAACGACGTGCTAAGCATGCCGATGCTGCTATTTTTAGCACCCGCGCATGGATTCGCGCGAAAACGCGTTTTAAGCATGCACATGCATCTTTTGGTAGACGAGATTGAAGTTTTCTGCAAAACCACAAGATGTGCATGCAAATGGTGCTTTTCGCAGAACGCGCACGTGGATTTCTACCAAACAACGTGCTAAGCATGCCGATGCTGCTCTTTTTAGCACCCGCGCACGGATTCGTGCGAAAACGCGTTTTAAGCATGCACATGCATCTTTTGCTAGACGAGATTGAAGTTTTCTGCAAAACCACAAGATGTGCATGCAAATGGTGCTTTTCGCAGAACGCCCACGTGGATTTCTACCAAACAACGTGCTAAGCATGCCGATGCTGCTCTTTTTAGCACCCGCGCACGGATTCGTGCGAAAACGCGTTTTAAGCATGCACATGCATCTTTTGGTAGACGCGGATGAAGTTTTCTGCAAAACCACAAGATGTGCATGCAAATGGTGCTTTTGGCAGAACGCGCACGTGGATTTCTACCAAACAACGTGCTAAGCATGCCGATGCTGCTCTTTTTAGCACCCGCGCACGGATTCGTGCGAAAACGCGTTTTAAGCATGCACATGCATCTTTTGGTAGACGAGATTGAAGTTTTCTGCAAAACCACAAGATGTGCATGCAAATGGTGCTTTTCGCAGAACGCGCACGTGGATTTCTACCAAACAACGTGCTAAGCATGCCGATGCTGCTCTTTTTAGCACCCGCGCACGGATTCGTGCGAAAACGCGTTTTAAGCATGCACATGCATCTTTTGGTAGACGCGGATGAAGTTTTCTGCAAAACCACAAGATGTGCATGCAAATGGTGCTTTTGGCAGAACGCGCACGTGGATTTCTACCAAACGACGTGCTAAGCATGCCGATGCTGCTCTTTTTAGCACCCGCGCACGGATTCGTGCGAAAACGCGTTTTAAGCATGCACATGCATCTTTTGGTAGACGCGGATGAAGTTTTCTGCAAAACCACAAGATGTGCATGCAAATGGTGCTCTTGGCAGAACGCGCACGTGGATTTCTACCAAACGACGTGCTAAGCATGCCGATGCTGCTCTTTTTAGCACCCGCGCACGGATTTGTGCGAAAACGCGTTTTAAGCATGCACATGCATCTTTTGGTAGACGCGGATGAAGTTTTCTGCAAAACCACAAGATGTGCATGCAAATGGTGCTTTTGGCAGAACTCGCACTTGGATTTCTACCGAACGACGTGCTAAGCATGCCGATGCTGCTCTTTTTAGCACCCGCGCACGGATTCGTGCGAAAACGCGTTTGAAGCATGCACATGCATCTTTTGGTAGACGCGGATGAAGTTTTCTGGAAAACCACAAGATGTGCATGCAAAGGGTGCTCTTGGCAGAACGCGCACGTGGATTTCTACCAAACGACGTGCTAAGCATGCCGATGCTGCTCTTTTTAGCACCCGCGCACGGATTTGTGCGAAAACGCGTTTTAAGCATGCACATGCATCTTTTGGTAGACGAGATTGAAGTTTTCTGCAAAACCACAAGATGTGCATGCAAATGGTGCTTTTCGCAGAACGCGCACGTGGATTTCTACCAAACAACGTGCTAAGCATGCCGATGCTGCTCTTTTTAGCACCCGCGCACGGATTCGTGCGAAAACGCGTTTTAAGCATGCACATGCATCTTTTGGTAGACGAGATTGAAGTTTTCTGCAAAACCACAAGATGTGCATGCAAATGGTGCTTTTCGCAGAACGCGCACGTGGATTTCCACCAAACAACGTGCTAAGCATGCCGATGCTGCTCTTTTTAGCACCCGCGCCCGGATTCGTGCGAAAACGCGTTTTAAGCATGCACATGCATCTTTTGGTAGACGAGATTGAAGTTTTCTGCAAAACCGCAAGATGTGCATGCAAATGGTGCTTTTCGCAGAACGCGCACGTGGATTTCTACCAAACAACGTGCTAAGCATGCCGATGCTGCTCTTTTTAGCACCCGCGCACGGATTCGTGCGAAAACGCGTTTTAAGCATGCACATGCATCTTTTGGTAGACGAGATTGAAGTTTTCTGCAAAACCACAAGATGTGCATGCAAATGGTGCTTTTCGCAGAACGCCCACGTGGATTTCTACCAAACAACGTGCTAAGCATGCCGATGCTGCTCTTTTTAGCACCCGCGCACGGATTCGTGCGAAAACGCGTTTTAAGCATGCACATGCATCTTTTGGTAGACGAGATTGAAGTTTTCTGCAAAACCACAAGATGTGCATGCAAATGGTGCTTTTCGCAGAACGCGCACGTGGATTTCTACCAAACGACGTGCTAAGCATGCCGATGCTGCTCTTTTTAGCACCCGCGCACGGATTTGTGCGAAAACGCGTTTTAAGCATGCACATGCATCTTTTGGTAGACGAGATTGAAGTTTTCTGCAAAACCACAAGTTGTGCATGCAAATGGTGCTTTCCGCAGAACGCGCACGTGGATTTCTACCAAACAACGTGCTAAGCATGCCGATGCTGCTCTTTTTAGCACCCGCGCACGGATTCGTGCGAAAACGCGTTTTAAGCATGCACATGCATCTTTTGGTAGACGAGATTGAAGTTTTCTGCAAAACCACAAGATGTGCATGCAAATGGTGCTTTTCGCAGAACGCGCACGTGGATTTCTACCAAACGACGTGCTAAGCATGCCGATGCTGCTCTTTTTAGCACCCGCGCACGGATTTGTGCGAAAACGCGTTTTAAGCATGCACATGCATCTTTTGGTAGACGAGATTGAAGTTTTCTGCAAAACCACAAGATGTGCATGCAAATGGTGCTCTTGGCAGAACGCGCACGTGGATTTCTACCAAACGACGTGCTAAGCATGCCGATGCTGCTCTTTTTAGCACCCGCGCACGGATTTGTGCGAAAACGCGTTTTAAGCATGCACATGCATCTTTTGGTAGACGCGGATGAAGTTTTCTGCAAAACCACAAGATGTGCATGCAAATGGTGCTTTTGGCAGAACGCGCACGTGGATTTCTACCAAACGACGTGCTAAGCATGCCGATGCTGCTCTTTTTAGCACCCGCGCACGGATTCGTGCGAAAACGCGTTTGGAGCATGCCACATGCATCTTTTTGGTAGACGAGATTGAAGTTTTTCTGCAAAACCCACAAGATGTGCATGCAAAATGGTGCTTTTCGCAGAACGCGCACGTGGGATTTCTACCAAACAAACGTGCTAAGCATGCCGATGCTGCTCTTTTTAGCACCCCGCGCACGGATTCGTGCGAAAACGCGTTTTAAGCATGCACATGTATCTTTTGGTAGACGAGATTGAAGTTTTCTGCAAAACCACAAGATGTGCATGCAAATGGTGCTTTTCGCAGAACGCGCACGTGGATTTCCACCAAACAACGTGCTAAGCATGCCGATGCTGCTCTTTTTAGCACCCCGCGCCCGGATTCGTGCGAAAAACGCGTTTTAAGCATGCACAATGCATCTTTTGGTAGACGAGATTGAAGTTTTTCTGCAAAACCGCAAGATGTGCATGCAAATGGTGCTTTTCGCAGAACGCGCACGTGGATTTCTACCAAACAACGTGCTAAGCATGGCCGATGCTGCTCTTTTTAGCACCCGCGCACGGATTCGTGCGAAAACGCGTTTTAAGCATGCACATGCATCTTTTGGTAGACGAGATTGAAGTTTTCTGCAAAACCACAAGATGTGCATGCAAATGGTGCTTTTCGCAGAACGCGCACGTGGATTTCCACCAAACAACGTGCTAAGCATGCCGATGCTGCTCTTTTTAGCACCCGCGCCCGGATTCGTGCGAAAACGCGTTTTAAGCATGCACATGCATCTTTTGGTAGACGAGATTGAAGTTTTCTGCAAAACCGCAAGATGTGCATGCAAATGGTGCTTTTCGCAGAACGCGCACGTGGATTTCTACCAAACAACGTGCTAAGCATGCCGATGCTGCTCTTTTTAGCACCCGCGCACGGATTCGTGCGAAAACGCGTTTTAAGCATGCACATGCATCTTTTGGTAGACGAGATTGAAGTTTTCTGCAAAACCACAAGATGTGCATGCAAATGGTGCTTTTCGCAGAACGCCCACGTGGATTTCTACCAAACAACGTGCTAAGCATGCCGATGCTGCTCTTTTTAGCACCCGCGCACGGATTTGTGCGAAAACGCGTTTTAAGCATGCACATGCATCTTTTGGTAGACGAGATTGAAGTTTTCTGCAAAACCACAAGATGTGCATGCAAATGGTGCTTTTCGCAGAACGCGCACGTGGATTTCTACCAAACAACGTGCTAAGCATGCCGATGCTGCTCTTTTTAGCACCCGCGCACGGATTCGTGCGAAAACGCGTTTTAAGCAAGCACATGCATCTTTTGGTAGACGAGATTGAAGTTTTCTGCAAAACCACAAGATGTGCATGCAAATGGTGCTTTTCGCAGAACGCGCACGTGGATTTCTACCAAACGACGTGCTAAGCATGCCGATGCTGCTCTTTTTAGCACCCGCGCACGGATTTGTGCGAAAACGCGTTTTAAGCATGCACATGCATCTTTTGGTAGACGAGATTGAAGTTTTCTGCAAAACCACAAGTTGTGCATGCAAATGGTTCTTTCCGCAGAACGCGCACGTGGATTTCTACCAAACAACGTGCTAAGCATGCCGATGCTGCTCTTTTTAGCACCCGCGCACGGATTCGTGCGAAAACGCGTTTTAAGCATGCACATGCATCTTTTGGTAGACGAGATTGAAGTTTTCTGAAAAACCACAAGATGTGCATGCAAATGGTGCTCTTGGCAGAACGCGCACGTGGATTTCTACCAAACGACGTGCTAAGCATGCCGATGCTGCTCTTTTTAGCACCCGCGCACGGATTTGTGCGAAAACGCGTTTTAAGCATGCACATGCATCTTTTGGTAGACGCGGATGAAGTTTTCTGCAAAACCACAAGATGTGCATGCAAATGGTGCTTTTGGCAGAACGCGCACGTGGATTTCTACCAAACGACGTGCTAAGCATGCCGATGCTGCTCTTTTTAGCACCCGCGCACGGATTCGTGCGAAAACGCGTTTTAACCATGCACATGCATCTTTTGGTAGACGCGGATGAAGTTTTCTGCAAAACCACAAGATGTGCATGCAAATGGTGCTCTTGGCAGAACGCGCACGTGGATTTCTACCAAACGACGTGCTAAGCATGCCGATGCTGCTCTTTTTAGCACCCGCGCACGGATTTGTGCGAAAACGCGTTTTAAGCATGCACATGCATCTTTTGGTAGACGAGATTGAAGTTTTCTGCAAAACCACAAGTTGTGCATGCAAATGGTGCTTTTCGCAGAACGCGCACGTGGATTTCTACCAAACAACGTGCTAAGCATGCCGATGCTGCTCTTTTTAGCACCCGCGCACGGATTCGTGCGAAAACGCGTTTTAAGCATGCACATGCATCTTTTGGTAGACGAGATTGAAGTTTTCTGCAAAACCACAAGATGTGCATGCAAATGGTGCTTTTCGCAGAACGCGCACGTGGATTTCTACCAAACAACGTGCTAAGCATGCCGATGCTGCTCTTTTTAGCACCCGCGCACGGATTCGTGCGAAAACGCGTTTTAAGCATGCACATGCATCTTTTGGTAGACGAGATTGAAGTTTTCTGCAAAACCACAAGATGTGCATGCAAATGGTGCTTTTCGCAGAACGCGCCCGTGGATTTCTACCAAACAACGTGCTAAGCATGCCGATGCTGCTCTTTTTAGCACCCGCGCACGGATTCGTGCGAAAACGCGTTTTAAGCATGCACATGCATCTTTTGGTAGACGCGGATGAAGTTTTCTGCAAAACCACAATATGTGCATGCAAATGGTGCTTTTCGCAGAACGCGCACGTGGATTTCTACCAAACAACGTGCTAAGCATGCCGATGCTGCTCTTTTTAGCACCCGCGCACGGATTCGTGCGAAAACGCGTTTTAAGCATGCACATGCATCTTTTGGTAGACGAGATTGAAGTTTTCTGCAAAACCACAAGATGTGCATGCAAATGGTGCTTTTCGCAGAACGCGCACGTGGATTTCTACCAAACAACGTGCTAAGCATGCCGATGCTGCTCTTTTTAGCACCCGCGCACGGATTCGTGCGAAAACGCGTTTTAAGCATGCACATGCATCTTTTGGTAGACGAGATTGAAGTTTTCTGCAAAACCACAAGATGTGCATGCAAATGGTGCTTTTCGCAGAACGCGCACGTGGATTTCTACCAAACAACGTGCTAAGCATGCCGATGCTGCTCTTTTTAGCACCCGCGCACGGATTCGTGCGAAAACGCGTTTTAAGCATGCACATGCATCTTTTGGTAGACGCGGATGAAGTTTTCTGTAAAACCACAAGATGTGCATGCAAATGGTGCTTTTCGCAGAACGCGCACGTGGATTTCTACCAAACAACGTGCTAAGCATGCCGATGCTGCTCTTTTTAGCACCCGCGCACGGATTCGTGCGAGAACGCGTTTTAAGCATGCACATGCATCTTTTGGTAGACGCGGATGAAGTTTTCTGCAAAACCACAAGATGTGCATGCAAATGGTGCTTTTGGCAGAACGCGCACGTGGATTTCTACCAAACGACGTGCTAAGCATGCCGATGCTGCTCTTTTTAGCACCCGCGCACGGATTCGTGCGAAAACGCGTTTTAAGCATGCACATGCATCTTTTGGTAGACGCGGATGAAGTTTTCTGCAAAACCACAAGATGTGCATGCAAATGGTGCTCTTGGCAGAACGCGCACGTGGATTTCTACCAAACGACGTGCTAAGCATGCCGATGCTGCTCTTTTTAGCACCCGCGCACGGATTTGTGCGAAAACGCGTTTTAAGCATGCACATGCATCTTTTGGTAGACGAGATTGAAGTTTTCTGCAAAACCACAAGATGTGCATGCAAATGGTGCTTTTCGCAGAACGCGCACGTGGATTTCTACCAAACAACGTGCTAAGCATGCCGATGCTGCTCTTTTTAGCACCGCGCACGGATTCGTGCGAAAACGCGTTTTAAGCATGCACATGCATCTTTTGGTAGACGCGGATGAAGTTTTCTGCAAAACCACAAGATGTGCATGCAAATGGTGCTTTTGGCAGAACGCGCACGTGGATTTCTACCAAACAACGTGCTAAGCATGCCGATGCTGCTCTTTTTAGCACCCGCGCACGGATTCGTGCGAAAACGCGTTTTAAGCATGCACATGCATCTTTTGGTAGACGAGATTGAAGTTTTCTGCAAAACCACAAGATGTGCATGCAAATGGCGCTTTTCGCAGAACGCGCACGTGGATTTCTACCAAACAACGTGCTAAGCATGCCGATGCTGCTCTTTTTAGCACCCGCGCACGGATTCGTGCGAAAACGCGTTTTAAGCATGCACATGCATCTTTTGGTAGACGCGGATGAAGTTTTCTGCAAAACCACAAGATGTGCATGCAAATGGTGCTTTTGGCAGAACGCGCACGTGGATTTCTACCAAACGACGTGCTAAGCATGCCGATGCTGCTCTTTTTAGCACCCGCGCACGGATTCGTGCGAAAACGCGTTTTAAGCATGCACATGCATCTTTTGGTAGACGCGGATGAAGTTTTCTGCAAAACCACAATATGTGCATGCAAATGGTGCTTTTCGCAGAACGCGCACGTGGATTTCTACCAAACAACGTGCTAAGCATGCCGATGCTGCTCTTTCTAGCACCTGCGCACGGATTCGTGCGAAAACGCGTTTTAAGCATGCACATGCATCTTTTGGTAGACGAGATTGAAGTTTTCTGCAAAACCACAAGATGTGCATGCAAATGGTGCTTTTCGCAGAACGCGCACGTGGATTTCTACCAAACAACGTGCTAAGCATGCCGATGCTGCTCTTTTTAGCACCCGCGCACGGATTCGTGCGAAAACGCGTTTTAAGCATGCACATGCATCTTTTGGTAGACGAGATTGAAGTTTTCTGCAAAACCACAAGATGTGCATGCAAATGGTGCTTTTCGCAGAACGCGCACGTGGATTTCTACCAAACAACGTGCTAAGCATGCCGATGCTGCTCTTTTTAGCACCCGCGCACGGATTCGTGCGAAAACGCGTTTTAAGCATGCACATGCATCTTTTGGTAGACGCGGATGAAGTTTTCTGTAAAACCACAAGATGTGCATGCAAATGGTGCTTTTCGCAGAACGCGCACGTGGATTTCTACCAAACAACGTGCTAAGCATGCCGATGCTGCTCTTTTTAGCACCCGCGCACGGATTCGTGCGAGAACGCGTTTTAAGCATGCACATGCATCTTTTGGTAGACGCGGATGAAGTTTTCTGCAAAACCACAAGATGTGCATGCAAATGGTGCTTTTGGCAGAACGCGCACGTGGATTTCTACCAAACGACGTGCTAAGCATGCCGATGCTGCTCTTTTTAGCACCCGCGCACGGATTCGTGCGAAAACGCGTTTTAAGCATGCACATGCATCTTTTGGTAGACGCGGATGAAGTTTTCTGCAAAACCACAAGATGTGCATGCAAATGGTGCTCTTGGCAGAACGCGCACGTGGATTTCTACCAAACGACGTGCTAAGCATGCCGATGCTGCTCTTTTTAGCACCCGCGCACGGATTTGTGCGAAAACGCGTTTTAAGCATGCACATGCATCTTTTGGTAGACGAGATTGAAGTTTTCTGCAAAACCACAAGATGTGCATGCAAATGGTGCTTTTCGCAGAACGCGCACGTGGATTTCTACCAAACAACGTGCTAAGCATGCCGATGCTGCTCTTTTTAGCACCCGCGCACGGATTCGTGCGAAAACGCGTTTTAAGCATGCACATGCATCTTTTGGTAGACGCGGATGAAGTTTTCTGCAAAACCACAAGATGTGCATGCAAATGGTGCTTTTGGCAGAACGCGCACGTGGATTTCTACCAAACAACGTGCTAAGCATGCCGATGCTGCTCTTTTTAGCACCCGCGCACGGATTCGTGCGAAAACGCGTTTTAAGCATGCACATGCATCTTTTGGTAGACGAGATTGAAGTTTTCTGCAAAACCACAAGATGTGCATGCAAATGGTGCTTTTCGCAGAACGCGCACGTGGATTTCTACCAAACAACGTGCTAAGCATGCCGATGCTGCTCTTTTTAGCACCCGCGCACGGATTCGTGCGAAAACGCGTTTTAAGCATGCACATGCATCTTTTGGTAGACGCGGATGAAGTTTTCTGCAAAACCACAAGATGTGCATGCAAATGGTGCTTTTGGCAGAACGCGCACGTGGATTTCTACCAAACGACGTGCTAAGCATGCCGATGCTGCTCTTTTTAGCACCCGCGCACGGATTCGTGCGAAAACGCGTTTTAAGCATGCACATGCATCTTTTGGTAGACGCGGATGAAGTTTTCTGCAAAACCACAAGATGTGCATGCAAATGGTGCTCTTGGCAGAACGCGCACGTGGATTTCTACCAAACGACGTGCTAAGCATGCCGATGCTGCTCTTTTTAGCACCCGCGCACGGATTTGTGCGAAAACGCGTTTTAAGCATGCACATGCATCTTTTGGTAGACGCGGATGAAGTTTTCTGCAAAACCACAAGATGTGCATGCAAATGGTGCTTTTGGCAGAACGCGCACGTGGATTTCTACCAAACGACGTGCTAAGCATGCCGATGCTGCTCTTTTTAGCACCCGCGCACGGATTCGTGCGAAAACGCGTTTGAAGCATGCACATGCATCTTTTGGTAGACGCGGATGAAGTTTTCTGCAAAACCACAAGATGTGCATGCAAATGGTGCTTTTGGCAGAACGCGCACGTGGATTTCTACCAAACGACGTGCTAAGCATGCCGATGCTGCTCTTTTTAGCACCCGCGCACGGATTCGTGCGAAAACGCGTTTGAAGCATGCACATGCATCTTTTGGTAGACGCGGATGAAGTTTTCTGGAAAACCACAATATGTGCATGCAAATGGTGCTCTTGGCAGAACGCGCACGTGGATTTCTACCAAACGACGTGCTAAGCATGCCGATGCTGCTCTTTTTAGCACCCGCGCACGGATTTGTGCGAAAACGCGTTTTAAGCATGCACATGCATCTTTTGGTAGACGAGATTGAAGTTTTCTGCAAAACCACAAGATGTGCATGCAAATGGTGCTTTTCGCAGAACGCGCACGTGGATTTCTACCAAACAACGTGCTAAGCATGCCGATGCTGCTCTTTTTAGCACCCGCGCACGGATTCGTGCGAAAACGCGTTTTAAGCATGCACATGCATCTTTTGGTAGACGAGATTGAAGTTTTCTGCAAAACCACAAGATGTGCATGCAAATGGTGCTTTTCGCAGAACGCGCACGTGGATTTCCACCAAACAACGTGCTAAGCATGCCGATGCTGCTCTTTTTAGCACCCGCGCCCGGATTCGTGCGAAAACGCGTTTTAAGCGTGCACATGCATCTTTTGGTAGACGAGATTGAAGTTTTCTGCAAAACCGCAAGATGTGCATGCAAATGGTGCTTTTCGCAGAACGCGCACGTGGATTTCTACCAAACAACGTGCTAAGCATGCCGATGCTGCTCTTTTTAGCACCCGCGCACGGATTCGTGCGAAAACGCGTTTTAAGCATGCACATGCATCTTTTGGTAGACGAGATTGAAGTTTTCTGCAAAACCACAAGATGTGCATGCAAATGGTGCTTTTCGCAGAACGCCCACGTGGATTTCTACCAAACAACGTGCTAAGCATGCCGATGCTGCTCTTTTTAGCACCCGCGCACGGATTCGTGCGAAAACGCGTTTTAAGCATGCACATGCATCTTTTGGTAGACGAGATTGAAGTTTTCTGCAAAACCACAAGATGTGCATGCAAATGGTGCTTTTCGCAGAACGCGCACGTGGATTTCTACCAAACAACGTGCTAAGCATGCCGATGCTGCTCTTTTTAGCACCCGCGCACGGATTCGTGCGAAAACGCGTTTTAAGCATGCACATGCATCTTTTGGTAGACGCGGATGAAGTTTTCTGCAAAACCACAAGATGTGCATGCAAATGGTGCTTTTGGCAGAACGCGCACGTGGATTTCTACCAAACGACGTGCTAAGCATGCCGATGCTGCTCTTTTTAGCACCCGCGCACGGATTTGTGCGAAAACGCGTTTTAAGCATGCACATGCATCTTTTGGTAGACGAGATTGAAGTTTTCTGCAAAACCACAAGATGTGCATGCAAATGGTGCTTTTCGCAGAACGCGCACGTGGATTTCCACCAAACAACGTGCTAAGCATGCCGATGCTGCTCTTTTTAGCACCCGCGCCCGGATTCGTGCGAAAACGCGTTTTAAGCGTGCACATGCATCTTTTGGTAGACGAGATTGAAGTTTTCTGCAAAAGCACAAGATGTGCATGCAAATGGTGCTTTTCGCAGAACGCGCACGTGGATTTCTACCAAACAACGTGCTAAGCATGCCGATGCTGCTCTTTTTAGCACCCGCGCACGGATTCGTGCGAAAACGCGTTTTAAGCATGCACATGCATCTTTTGGTAGACGAGATTGAAGTTTTCTGCAAAACCACAAGATGTGCATGCAAATGGTGCTTTTCGCAGAACGCCCACGTGGATTTCTACCAAACAACGTGCTAAGCATGCCGATGCTGCTCTTTTTAGCACCCGCGCACGGATTTGTGCGAAAACGCGTTTTAAGCATGCACATGCATCTTTTGGTAGACGAGATTGAAGTTTTCTGCAAAACCACAAGATGTGCATGCAAATGGTGCTTTTCGCATAACGCGCACGTGGATTTCTACCAAACAACGTGCTAAGCATGCCGATGCTGCTCTTTTTAGCACCCGCGCACGGATTCGTGCGAAAACGCGTTTTAAGCATGCACATGCATCTTTTGGTAGACGAGATTGAAGTTTTCTGCAAAACCACAAGATGTGCATGCAAATGGTGCTTTTCGCAGAACGCGCACGTGGATTTCTACCAAACGACGTGCTAAGCATGCCGATGCTGCTCTTTTTAGCACCCGCGCACGGATTTGTGCGAAAACGCGTTTTAAGCATGCACATGCATCTTTTGGTAGACGAGATTGAAGTTTTCTGCAAAACCACAAGTTGTGCATGCAAATGGTGCTTTCCGCAGAACGCGCACGTGGATTTCTACCAAACAACGTGCTAAGCATGCCGATGCTGCTCTTTTTAGCACCCGCGCACGGATTCGTGCGAAAACGCGTTTTAAGGATGCACATGCATCTTTTGGTAGACGAGATTGAAGTTTTCTGCAAAACCACAAGATGTGCATGCAAATGGTGCTTTTCGCAGAACGCGCACGTGGATTTCTACCAAACAACGTGCTAAGCATGCCGATGCTGCTCTTTTTAGCACCCGCGCACGGATTCGTGCGAAAACGCGTTTTAAGCATGCACATGCATCTTTTGGTAGACGAGATTGAAGTTTTCTGCAAAACCACAAGATGTGCATGCAAATGGTGCTTTTCGCAGAACGCGCACGTGGATTTCTACCAAACAACGTGCTAAGCATGCCGATGCTGCTCTTTTTAGCACCCGCGCACGGATTCGTGCGAAAACGCGTTTTAAGCATGCACATGCATCTTTTGGTAGACGAGATTGAAGTTTTCTGCAAAACCACAAGATGTGCATGCAAATGGTGCTTTTCGCAGAACGCGCACGTGGATTTCTACCAAACAACGTGCTAAGCATGCCGATGCTGCTCTTTTTAGCACCCGCGCACGGATTCGTGCGAAAACGCGTTTTAAGCATGCACATGCATCTTTTGGTAGACGCGGATGAAGTTTTCTGCAAAACCACAAGATGTGCATGCAAATGGTGCTTTTCGCAGAACGCGCACGTGGATTTCTACCAAACAACGTGCTAAGCATGCCGATGCTGCTCTTTTTAGCACCCGCGCACGGATTCGTGCGAGAACGCGTTTTAAGCATGCACATGCATCTTTTGGTAGACGCGGATGAAGTTTTCTGCAAAACCACAAGATGTGCATGCAAATGGTGCTTTTGGCAGAACGCGCACGTGGATTTCTACCAAACGACGTGCTAAGCATGCCGATGCTGCTCTTTTTAGCACCCGCGCACGGATTCGTGCGAAAACGCGTTTTAAGCATGCACATGCATCTTTTGGTAGACGCGGATGAAGTTTTCTGCAAAACCACAAGATGTGCAGGCAAATGGTGCTTTTGGCAGAACGCGCACGTGGATTTCTACCAAACGACGTGCTAAGCATGCCGATGCTGCTCTTTTTAGCACCCGCGCACGGATTCGTGCGAAAACGCGTTTTAAGCATGCACATGCATCTTTTGGTAGACGCGGATGAAGTTTTCTGCAAAACCACAAGATGTGCATGCAAATGGTGCTTTTCGCAGAACGCGCACGTGGATTTCTACCAAACGACGTGCTAAGCATGCCGATGCTGCTCTTTTTAGCACCCGCGCACGGATTTGTGCGAAAACGCGTTTTAAGCATGCACATGCATCTTTTGGTAGACGAGATTGAAGTTTTCTGCAAAACCACAAGTTGTGCATGCAAATGGTGCTTTCCGCAGAACGCGCACGTGGATTTCTACCAAACAACGTGCTAAGCATGCCGATGCTGCTCTTTTTAGCACCCGTGCACGGATTCGTGCGAAAACGCGTTTTAAGCATGCACATGCATCTTTTGGTAGACGAGATTGAAGTTTTCTGCAAAAGCACAAGATGTGCATGCAAATGGTGCTTTTCGCAGAACGCGCACGTGGATTTCTACCAAACAACGTGCTAAGCATGCCGATGCTGCTCTTTTTAGCACCCGCGCACGGATTCGTGCGAAAACGCGTTTTAAGCATGCACATGCATCTTTTGGTAGACGAGATTGAAGTTTTCTGCAAAACCACAAGATGTGCATGCAAATGGTGCTTTTCGCAGAACGCGCACGTGGATTTCTACCAAACAACGTGCTAAGCATGCCGATGCTGCTCTTTTTAGCACCCGCGCACGGATTCGTGCGAAAACGCGTTTTAAGCATGCACATGCATCTTTTGGTAGACGAGATTGAAGTTTTCTGCAAAACCACAAGATGTGCATGCAAATAGTGCTTTTCGCAGAACGCGCACGTGGATTTCTACCAAACAACGTGCTAAGCATCCCGATGCTGCTCTTTTTAGCACCCGCGCACGGATTCGTGCGAAAACGCGTTTTAAGCATGCACATGCATCTTTTGGTAGACGCGGATGAAGTTTTCTGCAAAACCACAAGATGTGCATGCAAATGGTGCTTTTCGCAGAACGCGCACGTGGATTTCTACCAAACAACGTGCTAAGCATGCCGATGCTGCTCTTTTTAGCACCCGCGCACGGATTCGTGCGAGAACGCGTTTTAAGCATGCACATGCATCTTTTGGTAGACGCGGATGAAGTTTTCTGCAAAACCACAAGATGTGCATGCAAATGGTGCTTTTGGCAGAACGCGCACGTGGATTTCTACCAAACGACGTGCTAAGCATGCCGATGCTGCTCTTTTTAGCACCCGCGCACGGATTCGTGCGAAAACGCGTTTTAAGCATGCACATGCATCTTTTGGTAGACGAGATTGAAGTTTTCTGCAAAAGCACAAGATGTGCATGCAAATGGTGCTTTTCGCAGAACGCGCACGTGGATTTCTACCAAACAACGTGCTAAGCATGCCGATGCTGCTCTTTTTAGCACCCGCGCACGGATTCGTGCGAAAACGCGTTTTAAGCATGCACATGCATCTTTTGGTAGACGAGATTGAAGTTTTCTGCAAAACCACAAGATGTGCATGCAAATGGTGCTTTTCGCAGAACGCGCACGTGGATTTCTACCAAACAACGTGCTAAGCATGCCGATGCTGCTCTTTTTAGCACCCGCGCACGGATTCGTGCGAAAACGCGTTTTAAGCATGCACATGCATCTTTTGGTAGACGAGATTGAAGTTTTCTGCAAAACCACAAGATGTGCATGCAAATGGTGCTTTCCGCAGAACGCGCACGTGGATTTCTACCAAACAACGTGCTAAGCATGCCGATGCTGCTCTTTTTAGCACCCGCGCACGGATTCGTGCGAAAACGCGTTTTAAGCATGCACATGCATCTTTTGGTAGACGAGATTGAAGTTTTCTGCAAAAGCACAAGATGTGCATGCAAATGGTGCTTTTCGCAGAACGCGCACGTGGATTTCTACCAAACAACGTGCTAAGCATGCCGATGCTGCTCTTTTTAGCACCCGCGCACGGATTCGTGCGAAAACGCGTTTTAAGCATGCACATGCATCTTTTGGTAGACGAGATTGAAGTTTTCTGCAAAACCACAAGATGTGCATGCAAATGGTGCTTTTCGCAGAACGCGCACGTGGATTTCTACCAAACAACGTGCTAAGCATGCCGATGCTGCTCTTTTTAGCACCCGCGCACGGATTCGTGCGAAAACGCGTTTTAAGCATGCACATGCATCTTTTGGTAGACGAGATTGAAGTTTTCTGCAAAACCACAAGATGTGCATGCAAATGGTGCTTTTCGCAGAACGCGCACGTGGATTTCTACCAAACAACGTGCTAAGCATGCCGATGCTGCTCTTTTTAGCACCCGCGCACGGATTCGTGCGAAAACGCGTTTTAAGCATGCACATGCATCTTTCGGTAGACGCGGATGAAGTTTTCTGCAAAACCACAAGATGTGCATGCAAATGGTGCTTTTCGCAGAACGCGCACGTGGATTTCTACCAAACAACGTGCTAAGCATGCCGATGCTGCTCTTTTTAGCACCCGCGCACGGATTCGTGCGAGAACGCGTTTTAAGCATGCACATGCATCTTTTGGTAGACGCGGATGAAGTTTTCTGCAAAACCACAAGATGTGCATGCAAATGGTGCTTTTGGCAGAACGCGCACGTGGATTTCTACCAAACAACGTGCTAAGCATGCCGATGCTGCTCTTTTTAGCACCCGCGCACGGATTCGTGCGAAAACGCGTTTTAAGCATGCAGATGCATCTTTTGGTAGACGAGATTGAAGTTTTCTGCAAAACCACAAGATGTGCATGCAAATGGTGCTTTTCGCAGAACGCGCACGTGGATTTCTACCAAACAACGTGCTAAGCATGCCGATGCTGCTCTTTTTAGCACCCGCGCACGGATTCGTGCGAAAACGCGTTTTAAGCATGCACATGCATCTTTTGGTAGACGAGATTGAAGTTTTCTGCAAAACCACAAGATGTGCATGCAAATGGTGCTTTTCGCAGAACGCGCACGTGGATTTCTACCAAACAACGTGCTAAGCATGCCGATGCTGCTCTTTTTAGCACCCGCGCACGGATTCGTGCGAAAACGCGTTTTAAGCATGCACATGCATCTTTTGGTAGACGAGATTGAAGTTTTCTGCAAAACCACAAGATGTGCATGCAAATGGTGCTTTTCGCAGAACGCGCACGTGGATTTCTACCAAACAACGTGCTAAGCATGCCGATGCTGCTCTTTTTAGCACCCGCGCACGGATTCGTGCGAAAACGCGTTTTAAGCATGCACATGCATCTTTTGGTAGACGCGGATGAAGTTTTCTGCAAAACCACAATATGTGCATGCAAATGGTGCTCTTGGCACAACGCGCACGTGGATTTCTACCAAACGACGTGCTAAGCATGCCGATGCTGCTCTTTTTAGCACCCGCGCACGGATTTGTGCGAAAACGCGTTTTAAGCATGCACATGCATCTTTTGGTAGACGAGATTGAAGTTTTCTGCAAAACCACAAGATGTGCATGCAAATGGTGCTTTTCGCAGAACGCGCACGTGGATTTCTACCAAACAACGTGCTAAGCATGCCGATGCTGCTCTTTTTAGCACCCGCGCACGGATTCGTGCGAAAACGCGTTTTAAGCATGCACATGCATCTTTTGGTAGACGAGATTGAAGTTTTCTGCAAAACCACAAGATGTGCATGCAAATGGTGCTTTTCGCAGAACGCGCACGTGGATTTCTACCAAACAACGTGCTAAGCATGCCGATGCTGCTCTTTTTAGCACCCGCGCACGGATTTGTGCGAAAACGCGTTTTAAGCATGCACATGCATCTTTTGGTAGACGAGATTGAAGTTTTCTGCAAAAGCACAAGATGTGCATGCAAATGGTGCTTTTCGCAGAACGCGCACGTGGATTTCTACCAAACAACGTGCTAAGCATGCCGATGCTGCTCTTTTTAGCACCCGCGCACGGATTCGTGCGAAAACGCGTTTTAAGCATGCACATGCATCTTTTGGTAGACGAGATTGAAGTTTTCTGCAAAACCACAAGATGTGCATGCAAATGGTGCTTTCCGCAGAACGCGCACGTGGATTTCTACCAAACAACGTGCTAAGCATGCCGATGCTGCTCTTTTTAGCACCCGCGCACGGATTCGTGCGAAAACGCGTTTTAAGCATGCACATGCATCTTTTGGTAGACGAGATTGAAGTTTTCTGCAAAAGCACAAGATGTGCATGCAAATGGTGCTTTTCGCAGAACGCGCACGTGGATTTCTACCAAACAACGTGCTAAGCATGCCGATGCTGCTCTTTTTAGCACCCGCGCACGGATTCGTGCGAAAACGCGTTTTAAGCATGCACATGCATCTTTTGGTAGACGAGATTGAAGTTTTCTGCAAAACCACAAGATGTGCATGCAAATGGTGCTTTTCGCAAAACGCGCACGTGGATTTCTACCAAACAACGTGCTAAGCATGCCGATGCTGCTCTTTTTAGCACCCGCGCACGGATTCGTGCGAAAACGCGTTTTAAGCATGCACATGCATCTTTTGGTAGACGAGATTGAAGTTTTCTGCAAAACCACAAGATGTGCATGCAAATGGTGCTTTTCGCAGAACGCGCACGTGGATTTCTACCAAACAACGTGCTAAGCATGCCGATGCTGCTCTTTTTAGCACCCGCGCACGGATTCGTGCGAAAACGCGTTTTAAGCATGCACATGCATCTTTTGGTAGACGCGGATGAAGTTTTCTGCAAAACCACAAGATGTGCATGCAAATGGTGCTTTTCGCAGAACGCGCACGTGGATTTCTACCAAACAACGTGCTAAGCATGCCGATGCTGCTCTTTTTAGCACCCGCGCACGGATTCGTGCGAGAACGCGTTTTAAGCATGCACATGCATCTTTTGGTAGACGCGGATGAAGTTTTCTGCAAAACCACAAGATGTGCATGCAAATGGTGCTTTTGGCAGAACGCGCACGTGGATTTCTACCAAACGACGTGCTAAGCATGCCGATGCTGCTCTTTTTAGCACCCGCGCACGGATTCGTGCGAAAACGCGTTTTAAGCATGCACATGCATCTTTTGGTAGACGAGATTGAAGTTTTCTGCAAAAGCACAAGATGTGCATGCAAATGGTGCTTTTCGCAGAACGCGCACGTGGATTTCTACCAAACAACGTGCTAAGCATGCCGATGCTGCTCTTTTTAGCACCCGCGCACGGATTCGTGCGAAAACGCGTTTTAAGCATGCACATGCATCTTTTGGTAGACGAGATTGAAGTTTTCTGCAAAACCACAAGATGTGCATGCAAATGGTGCTTTTCGCAGAACGCGCACGTGGATTTCTACCAAACAACGTGCTAAGCATGCCGATGCTGCTCTTTTTAGCACCCGCGCACGGATTCGTGCGAAAACGCGTTTTAAGCATGCACATGCATCTTTTGGTAGACGAGATTGAAGTTTTCTGCAAAACCACAAGATGTGCATGCAAATGGTGCTTTCCGCAGAACGCGCACGTGGATTTCTACCAAACAACGTGCTAAGCATGCCGATGCTGCTCTTTTTAGCACCCGCGCACGGATTCGTGCGAAAACGCGTTTTAAGCATGCACATGCATCTTTTGGTAGACGAGATTGAAGTTTTCTGCAAAAGCACAAGATGTGCATGCAAATGGTGCTTTTCGCAGAACGCGCACGTGGATTTCTACCAAACAACGTGCTAAGCATGCCGATGCTGCTCTTTTTAGCACCCGCGCACGGATTCGTGCGAAAACGCGTTTTAAGCATGCACATGCATCTTTTGGTAGACGAGATTGAAGTTTTCTGCAAAACCACAAGATGTGCATGCAAATGGTGCTTTTCGCAGAACGCGCACGTGGATTTCTACCAAACAACGTGCTAAGCATGCCGATGCTGCTCTTTTTAGCACCCGCGCACGGATTCGTGCGAAAACGCGTTTTAAGCATGCACATGCATCTTTTGGTAGACGAGATTGAAGTTTTCTGCAAAACCACAAGATGTGCATGCAAATGGTGCTTTTCGCAGAACGCGCACGTGGATTTCTACCAAACAACGTGCTAAGCATGCCGATGCTGCTCTTTTTAGCACCCGCGCACGGATTCGTGCGAAAACGCGTTTTAAGCATGCACATGCATCTTTTGGTAGACGCGGATGAAGTTTTCTGCAAAACCACAAGATGTGCATGCAAATGGTGCTTTTCGCAGAACGCGCACGTGGATTTCTACCAAACAACGTGCTAAGCATGCCGATGCTGCTCTTTTTAGCACCCGCGCACGGATTCGTGCGAGAACGCGTTTTAAGCATGCACACTGCATCTTTTGGTAGACGCGGATGAAGTTTTCTGCAAAACCACAAGATGTGCATGCAAATGGTGCTTTTGGCAGAACGCGCACGTGGATTTCTACCAAACGACGTGCTAAGCATGCCGATGCTGCTCTTTTTAGCACCCGCGCACGGATTCGTGCGAAAACGCGTTTTAAGCATGCACATGCATCTTTTGGTAGACGAGATTGAAGTTTTCTGCAAAAGCACAAGATGTGCATGCAAATGGTGCTTTTCGCAGAACGCGCACGTGGATTTCTACCAAACAACGTGCTAAGCATGCCGATGCTGCTCTTTTTAGCACCCGCGCACGGATTCGTGCGAAAACGCGTTTTAAGCATGCACATGCATCTTTTGGTAGACGAGATTGAAGTTTTCTGCAAAACCACAAGATGTGCATGCAAATGGTGCTTTTCGCAGAACGCGCACGTGGATTTCTACCAAACAACGTGCTAAGCATGCCGATGCTGCTCTTTTTAGCACCCGCGCACGGATTCGTGCGAAAACGCGTTTTAAGCATGCACATGCATCTTTTGGTAGACGAGATTGAAGTTTTCTGCAAAACCACAAGATGTGCATGCAAATGGTGCTTTTCGCAGAACGCGCACGTGGATTTCTACCAAACAACGTGCTAAGCATGCCGATGCTGCTCTTTTTAGCACCCGCGCACGGATTGGTGCGAAAACGCGTTTTAAGCATGCACATGCATCTTTTGGTAGACGCGGATGAAGTTTTCTGCAAAACCACAATATGTGCATGCAAATGGTGCTCTTGGCACAACGCGCACGTGGATTTCTACCAAACGACGTGCTAAGCATGCCGATGCTGCTCTTTTTAGCACCCGCGCACGGATTCGTGCGAAAACGCGTTTTAAGCATGCACATGCATCTTTTGGTAGACGAGATTGAAGTTTTCTGCAAAACCACAAGATGTGCATGCAAATGGTGCTTTTCGCAGAACGCGCACGTGGATTTCTACCAAACAACGTGCTAAGCATGCCGATGCTGCTCTTTTTAGCACCCGCGCACGGATTCGTGCGAAAACGCGTTTTAAGCATGCACATGCATCTTTTGGTAGACGAGATTGAAGTTTTCTGCAAAACCACAAGATGTGCATGCAAATGGTGCTTTCCGCAGAACGCGCACGTGGATTTCTAGCAAACAACGTGCTAAGCATGCCGATGCTGCTCTTTTTAGCACCCGCGCACGGATTCGTGCGAAAACGCGTTTTAAGCATGCACATGCATCTTTTGGTAGACGAGATTGAAGTTTTCTGCAAAAGCACAAGATGTGCATGCAAATGGTGCTTTTCGCAGAACGCGCACGTGGATTTCTACCAAACAACGTGCTAAGCATGCCGATGCTGCTCTTTTTAGCACCCGCGCACGGATTCGTGCGAAAACGCGTTTTAAGCATGCACATGCATCTTTTGGTAGACGAGATTGAAGTTTTCTGCAAAACCACAAGATGTGCATGCAAATGGTGCTTTTCGCAGAACGCGCACGTGGATTTCTACCAAACAACGTGCTAAGCATGCCGATGCTGCTCTTTTTAGCACCCGCGCACGGATTCGTGCGAAAACGCGTTTTAAGCATGCACATGCATCTTTTGGTAGACGAGATTGAAGTTTTCTGCAAAACCACAAGATGTGCATGCAAATGGTGCTTTTCGCAGAACGCGCACGTGGATTTCTACCAAACAACGTGCTAAGCATGCCGATGCTGCTCTTTTTAGCACCCGCGCACGGATTCGTGCGAAAACGCGTTTTAAGCATGCACATGCATCTTTTGGTAGACGCGGATGAAGTTTTCTGCAAAACCACAAGATGTGCATGCAAATGGTGCTTTTCGCAGAACGCGCACGTGGATTTCTACCAAACAACGTGCTAAGCATGCCGATGCTGCTCTTTTTAGCACCCGCGCACGGATTCGTGCGAGAACGCGTTTTAAGCATGCACATGCATCTTTTGGTAGACGCGGATGAAGTTTTCTGCAAAACCACAAGATGTGCATGCAAATGGTGCTTTTGGCAGAACGCGCACGTGGATTTCTACCAAACGACGTGCTAAGCATGCCGATGCTGCTCTTTTTAGCACCCGCGCACGGATTCGTGCGAAAACGCGTTTTAAGCATGCACATGCATCTTTTGGTAGACGAGATTGAAGTTTTCTGCAAAAGCACAAGATGTGCATGCAAATGGTGCTTTTCGCAGAACGCGCACGTGGATTTCTACCAAACAACGTGCTAAGCATGCCGATGCTGCTCTTTTTAGCACCCGCGCACGGATTCGTGCGAAAACGCGTTTTAAGCATGCACATGCATCTTTTGGTAGACGAGATTGAAGTTTTCTGCAAAACCACAAGATGTGCATGCAAATGGTGCTTTTCGCAGAACGCGCACGTGGATTTCTACCAAACAACGTGCTAAGCATGCCGATGCTGCTCTTTTTAGCACCCGCGCACGGATTCGTGCGAAAACGCGTTTTAAGCATGCACATGCATCTTTTGGTAGACGAGATTGAAGTTTTCTGCAAAACCACAAGATGTGCATGCAAATGGTGCTTTTCGCAGAACGCGCACGTGGATTTCTACCAAACAACGTGCTAAGCATGCCGATGCTGCTCTTTTTAGCACCCGCGCACGGATTGGTGCGAAAACGCGTTTTAAGCATGCACATGCATCTTTTGGTAGACGCGGATGAAGTTTTCTGCAAAACCACAATATGTGCATGCAAATGGTGCTCTTGGCACAACGCGCACGTGGATTTCTACCAAACGACGTGCTAAGCATGCCGATGCTGCTCTTTTTAGCACCCGCGCACGGATTTGTGCGAAAACGCGTTTTAAGCATGCACATGCATCTTTTGGTAGACGAGATTGAAGTTTTCTGCAAAACCACAAGATGTGCATGCAAATGGTGCTTTTCGCAGAACGCGCACGTGGATTTCTACCAAACAACGTGCTAAGCATGCCGATGCTGCTCTTTTTAGCACCCGCGCACGGATTCGTGCGAAAACGCGTTTTAAGCATGCACATGCATCTTTTCGTAGACGAGATTGAAGTTTTCTGCAAAACCACAAGATGTGCATGCAAATGGTGCTTTTCGCAGAACGCGCACGTGGATTTCTACCAAACAACGTGCTAAGCATGCCGATGCTGCTCTTTTTAGCACCCGCGCACGGATTCGTGCGAAAACGCGTTTTAAGCATGCACATGCATCTTTTGGTAGACGCGGATGAAGTTTTCTGCAAAACCACAATATGTGCATGCAAATGGTGCTTTTCGCAGAACGCGCACGTGGATTTCTACCAAACAACGTGCTAAGCATGCCGATGCTGCTCTTTTTAGCACCCGCGCACGGATTCGTGCGAAAACGCGTTTTAAGCATGCACATGCATCTTTTGGTAGACGAGATTGAAGTTTTCTGCAAAACCACAAGATGTGCATGCAAATGGTGCTTTTCGCAGAACGCGCACGTGGATTTCTACCAAACAACGTGCTAAGCATGCCGATGCTGCTCTTTTTAGCACCCGCGCACGGATTCGTGCGAAAACGCGTTTTAAGCATGCACATGCATCTTTTGGTAGACGAGATTGAAGTTTTCTGCAAAACCACAAGATGTGCATGCAAATGGTGCTTTTCGCAGAACGCGCACGTCGATTTCTACCAAACAACGTGCTAAGCATGCCGATGCTGCTCTTTTTAGCACCCGCGCACGGATTCGTGCGAAAACGCGTTTTAAGCATGCACATGCATCTTTTGGTAGACGCGGATGAAGTTTTCTGCAAAACCACAAGATGTGCATGCAAATGGCGCTTTTCCCAGAACGCGCACGTGGATTTCTACCAAACAACGTGCTAAGCATGCCGATGCTGCTCTTTTTAGCACCCGCGCACGGATTCGTGCGAGAACGCGTTTTAAGCATGCACATGCATCTTTTGGTAGACGCGGATGAAGTTTTCTGCAAAACCACAAGATGTGCATGCAAATGGTGCTTTTCGCAGAACGCGCACGTGGATTTCTACCAAACAACGTGCTAAGCATGCCGATGCTGCTCTTTTTAGCACCCGCGCACGGATTCGTGCGAAAACGCGTTTTAAGCATGCACATGCATCTTTTGGTAGACGCGGATGAAGTTTTCTGCAAAACCACAAGATGTGCATGCAAATGGTGCTTTTCGCAGAACGCGCACGTGGATTTCTACCAAACAACGTGCTAAGCATGCCGATGCTGCTCTTTTTAGCACCCGCGCACGGATTCGTGCGAGAACGCGTTTTAAGCATGCACATGCATCTTTTGGTAGACGCGGATGAAGTTTTCTGCAAAACCACAAGATGTGCATGCAAATGGTGCTTTTGGCAGAACGCGCACGTGGATTTCTACCAAACGACGTGCTAAGCATGCCGATGCTGCTCTTTTTAGCACCCGCGCACGGATTCGTGCGAAAACGCGTTTTAAGCATGCACATGCATCTTTTGGTAGACGAGATTGAAGTTTTCTGCAAAAGCACAAGATGTGCATGCAAATGGTGCTTTTCGCAGAACGCGCACGTGGATTTCTACCAAACAACGTGCTAAGCATGCCGATGCTGCTCTTTTTAGCACCCGCGCACGGATTCGTGCGAAAACGCGTTTTAAGCATGCACATGCATCTTTTGGTAGACGAGATTGAAGTTTTCTGCAAAACCACAAGATGTGCATGCAAATGGTGCTTTTCGCAGAACGCGCACGTGGATTTCTACCAAACAACGTGCTAAGCATGCCGATGCTGCTCTTTTTAGCACCCGCGCACGGATTCGTGCGAAAACGCGTTTTAAGCATGCACATGCATCTTTTGGTAGACGAGATTGAAGTTTTCTGCAAAACCACAAGATGTGCATGCAAATGGTGCTTTTCGCAGAACGCGCACGTGGATTTCTACCAAACAACGTGCTAAGCATGCCGATGCTGCTCTTTTTAGCACCCGCGCACGGATTGGTGCGAAAACGCGTTTTAAGCATGCACATGCATCTTTTGGTAGACGCGGATGAAGTTTTCTGCAAAACCACAATATGTGCATGCAAATGGTGCTCTTGGCACAACGCGCACGTGGATTTCTACCAAACGACGTGCTAAGCATGCCGATGCTGCTCTTTTTAGCACCCGCGCACGGATTTGTGCGAAAACGCGTTTTAAGCATGCACATGCATCTTTTGGTAGACGAGATTGAAGTTTTCTGCAAAACCACAAGATGTGCATGCAAATGGTGCTTTTCGCAGAACGCGCACGTGGATTTCTACCAAACAACGTGCTAAGCATGCCGATGCTGCTCTTTTTAGCACCCGCGCACGGATTCGTGCGAAAACGCGTTTTAAGCATGCACATGCATCTTTTCGTAGACGAGATTGAAGTTTTCTGCAAAACCACAAGATGTGCATGCAAATGGTGCTTTTCGCAGAACGCGCACGTGGATTTCTACCAACAACGTGCTAAGCATGCCGATGCTGCTCTTTTTAGCACCCGCGCACGGATTCGTGCGAAAACGCGTTTTAAGCATGCACATGCATCTTTTGGTAGACGCGGATGAAGTTTTCTGCAAAACCACAATATGTGCATGCAAATGGTGCTTTTCGCAGAACGCGCACGTGGATTTCTACCAAACAACGTGCTAAGCATGCCGATGCTGCTCTTTTTAGCACCCGCGCACGGATTCGTGCGAAAACGCGTTTTAAGCATGCACATGCATCTTTTGGTAGACGAGATTGAAGTTTTCTGCAAAACCACAAGATGTGCATGCAAATGGTGCTTTTCGCAGAACGCGCACGTGGATTTCTACCAAACAACGTGCTAAGCATGCCGATGCTGCTCTTTTTAGCACCCGCGCACGGATTCGTGCGAAAACGCGTTTTAAGCATGCACATGCATCTTTTGGTAGACGAGATTGAAGTTTTCTGCAAAACCACAAGATGTGCATGCAAATGGTGCTTTTCGCAGAACGCGCACGTCGATTTCTACCAAACAACGTGCTAAGCATGCCGATGCTGCTCTTTTTAGCACCCGCGCACGGATTCGTGCGAAAACGCGTTTTAAGCATGCACATGCATCTTTTGGTAGACGCGGATGAAGTTTTCTGCAAAACCACAAGATGTGCATGCAAATGGCGCTTTTCGCAGAACGCGCACGTGGATTTCTACCAAACAACGTGCTAAGCATGCCGATGCTGCTCTTTTTAGCACCCGCGCACGGATTCGTGCGAGAACGCGTTTTAAAGCATGCACATGCATCTTTTGGTAGACGCGGATGAAGTTTTCTGCAAAACCACAAGATGTGCATGCAAATGGTGCTTTTGGCAGAACGCGCACGTGGATTTCTACCAAACGACGTGCTAAGCATGCCGATGCTGCTCTTTTTAGCACCCGCGCACGGATTCGTGCGAAAACGCGTTTTAAGCATGCACATGCATCTTTTGGTAGACGCGGATGAAGTTTTCTGCAAAACCACAAGATGTGCATGCAAATGGTGCTTTTCGCAGAACGCGCACGTGGATTTCTACCAAACAACGTGCTAAGCATGCCGATGCTGCTCTTTTTAGCACCCGCGCACGGATTCGTGCGAGAACGCGTTTTAAGCATGCACATGCATCTTTTGGTAGACGCGGATGAAGTTTTCTGCAAAACCACAAGATGTGCATGCAAATGGTGCTTTTGGCAGAACGCGCACGTGGATTTCTACCAAACGACGTGCTAAGCATGCCGATGCTGCTCTTTTTAGCACCCGCGCACGGATTCGTGCGAAAACGCGTTTTAAGCATGCACATGCATCTTTTGGTAGACGAGATTGAAGTTTTCTGCAAAAGCACAAGATGTGCATGCAAATGGTGCTTTTCGCAGAACGCGCACGTGGATTTCTACCAAACAACGTGCTAAGCATGCCGATGCTGCTCTTTTTAGCACCCGCGCACGGATTCGTGCGAAAACGCGTTTTAAGCATGCACATGCATCTTTTGGTAGACGAGATTGAAGTTTTCTGCAAAACCACAAGATGTGCATGCAAATGGTGCTTTTCGCAGAACGCGCACGTGGATTTCTACCAAAACAACGTGCTAAGCATGCCGATGCTGCTCTTTTTAGCACCCGCGCACGGATTCGTGCGAAAACGCGTTTTAAGCATGCACATGCATCTTTTGGTAGACGAGATTGAAGTTTTCTGCAAAACCACAAGATGTGCATGCAAATGGTGCTTTTCGCAGAACGCGCACGTGGATTTCTACCAAACAACGTGCTAAGCATGCCGATGCTGCTCTTTTTAGCACCCGCGCACGGATTGGTGCGAAAACGCGTTTTAAGCATGCACATGCATCTTTTGGTAGACGCGGATGAAGTTTTCTGCAAAACCACAATATGTGCATGCAAATGGTGCTCTTGGCACAACGCGCACGTGGATTTCTACCAAACGACGTGCTAAGCATGCCGATGCTGCTCTTTTTAGCACCCGCGCACGGATTTGTGCGAAAACGCGTTTTAAGCATGCACATGCATCTTTTGGTAGACGAGATTGAAGTTTTCTGCAAAACCACAAGATGTGCATGCAAATGGTGCTTTTCGCAGAACGCGCACGTGGATTTCTACCAAACAACGTGCTAAGCATGCCGATGCTGCTCTTTTTAGCACCCGCGCACGGATTCGTGCGAAAAACGCGTTTTAAGCATGCACATGCATCTTTTGGTAGACGAGATTGAAGTTTTCTGCAAAACCACAAGATGTGCATGCAAATGGTGCTTTTCGCAGAACGCGCACGTGGATTTCTACCAAACAACGTGCTAAGCATGCCGATGCTGCTCTTTTTAGCACCCGCGCACGGATTCGTGCGAAAACGCGTTTTAAGCATGCACATGCATCTTTTGGTAGACGCGGATGAAGTTTTCTGCAAAACCACAATATGTGCATGCAAATGGTGCTTTTCGCAGAACGCGCACGTGGATTTCTACCAAACAACGTGCTAAGCATGCCGATGCTGCTCTTTTTAGCACCCGCGCACGGATTCGTGCGAAAACGCGTTTTAAGCATGCACATGCATCTTTTGGTAGACGAGATTGAAGTTTTCTGCAAAACCACAAGATGTGCATGCAAATGGTGCTTTTCGCAGAACGCGCACGTGGATTTCTACCAAACAACGTGCTAAGCATGCCGATGCTGCTCTTTTTAGCACCCGCGCACGGATTCGTGCGAAAACGCGTTTTAAGCATGCACATGCATCTTTTGGTAGACGAGATTGAAGTTTTCTGCAAAACCACAAGATGTGCAT
Source organism: Dermacentor andersoni (assembly GCF_023375885.2). Lineage (NCBI taxonomy): Eukaryota > Metazoa > Arthropoda > Arachnida > Ixodida > Ixodidae > Dermacentor > Dermacentor andersoni. The sequence continues at coordinate 111,407 of NW_027314986.1, forward strand.
GCAAATGGTGCTTTTCGCAGAACGCGCACGTCGATTTCTACCAAACAACGTGCTAAGCATGCCGATGCTGCTCTTTTTAGCACCCGCGCACGGATTCGTGCGAAAACGCGTTTTAAGCATGCA